>NC_064621.1:13072803-13375833 GCF_023898315.1 Schistocerca nitens | reverse complement strand
TCTTCTTACTGTCTATGAATTGAGCGATTCCTGTGTCACCACTTTTACATTCCGATGCACATCGGCTGGTTTACTGTATCCCTTGGACCTTCACATTGACGATGAAACACAGAAATTGCATCGCAAGTAAATATAACAGACACAATGCCGACTTAAGTACAAGAAGGCTGAGCCTTCTTACAGTCTATGTTTTGAGCGTTTCGTCTGTTGCCACTTTTACATTCCGATGCACGTCTGCAGGTTTACTGTATACCTTGGACGTTCACATTGACGATGAAACACAGAAATTGCATCGGAATTAAATATAAGAGACACAATGCCTACTTAAGTACAAGAAGACTGAGTCTTCATACTGTCTATGACTTGAGCGATTCCTGTGTCACCAATTTGACATTCAAATTGCACCTCTGATGGTTTACTGTATCCCTTGGACCTTCACATAGACGATGAAACACAGAAAATGCATAGGAAATAAATATAAGACACGCAATGGCCACTTAAGTAAAAGAAGACTGAGTCTTCTTACTGTCTATGTTTTGAGCGTTTCCTGTGTCACCAGTTTTACATTCCGATGCACCTCCGCAGGTTTACTGTATCCCTTGGACCTTCACATTGACGATGATACACAGAAATTGCATCGGAATTAAATATAAGAGTCACAATGCCGACTTAAGTACAAGAAGACTGAGTTTTCTTACTGTCTATGTTTGGAGCGTTTTCTGTGTCACCAATTTGACATTCAAATTGCACCTCTGCTGGTTTACTGTATCCCTTGGACCTTCACATAGACGATGAAACACAGAAAATGCATCGGAATTAAATATAAGACACGCAATGGCCACTTAAGTAAAAGAAGACTGAGTCTTCTTACTGTCTATGTTTTGAGCGTTTCCTGTGTCACCAATTTTACATTCCGAAGCACCTCTGCATGATTACTGTATCCCTTGGACCTTCACATTGACGATGTAACACTGAAATTGCATAGGAATTAAATGAAACAGACACACTGCCGACTCAAGTACAAGAAGACTGAGTCTTCTTACTGTCTATGAATTGAGCGATTCCTGTGTCACCAGTTTTACATTCCGATGCACCTCCGCAGGTTTACTGTATCCCTTGGACCTTCACATCGACGATGAAACACAGAAATTGCATCGGAATTAAATATAAGAGACACAATGGCCACTTAAGTAAAACAAACTGAGTCTTCTTACTGTCTATGTTTTGAGCGTTTACTGTGTCACCAGTTTTACATTCCGATGCACCTCCGCAGGTTTACTGTATGCCTTGGACCTTCACATTGACGATGAAACACAGAAATTGCATCGGAATTAAATATAAGAGACACTATGCCTTCTTAAGTACAAGAAGACTGAGTCTTCTTACTGTCTATGTTTTGAGCGTTTCCTGTGTCACCAATTTTACATTCCGATGCACCTCGGCTGGTTTACTGTATCGCTTGGACGTTCACATTGACGATGAAACACAGAAATTGCATCGGAATTAAATATAAAAGACACTATGCCGTCTTAAGTACAAGAGGACTGAGTCTTCTTACTGTCTATGTTTTGAGCGTTTCCTGTGCCACCAGTTTCACATTCCGATGCACCTCTGCATGTTTACTGTATCCCTTGGACCTTCACATTGACGATGAAACACAGAAATTGCATCGGAATTAAATATAAGAGACACAATGGCCACTTAAGTAATTGAAGACTGAGTCTTCTTACTGTCTATGATTTGAGCGTTTCCTGTGTCACCTGTCGCTGCAGACCGCTACGGTCGCAGGTTCGAATCCTGCCTCGGGCATGGATGTTTGTGATGTCCTTAGGTTAGTTAGGTTTAACTAGTTCTAAGTTCTAGGGGACTAATGACCTCAGCAGTTGAGTCCCATAGTGCTCAGAGCCTGTGTCACCTGTTTTACATTCCGATGCCCCTCCGCAGGTTTACTGTATCCCTTGGACCTTCACATTGACGATGATACACAGAAATTGCATCGGAATTAAATATAAGAGACACAAGGCCGACTTAAGTACAAGAAGACATAGTCCTCTTACTGTCTATGTTTTAAGCGTTTCCTGTGTCCCCAGTTATACATTCCGATGCACCTCTGTAGGTTTACTGTATCCCTTGGACCTTCACATTGACGATGTAACACAGAAATTGCATAGGAATTAAATGAAACAGACACACTGCCGACTCAAGTACAAGAAGACTGAGTCTTCTTACTGTCTATGAATTGAGCGATTCCTGTGTCACCACTTTTACGTTCCGATGCACCTCGGCTGGTTTACTGTATCCCTTGGACGTTCACATTGACGATGAAACACAGAAATTGCATCGGAATTAATATAAGAGACACAATGCCTACTTAAGTACAAGAAGACTGAGTCTTCTTACTGTCTATGATTTGAGCGATTCCTGTGTCACCAATTTGACATTCCGATGCACCTCTGCTGGTTTACTGTACCCCTTGGACCTTCACATAGACGATGAAACACAGAAATTGCATCGGAATTAAATATAAGACACGCAATGGCCACTTAAGTAAAAGAAGACTGAGTCTTCTTACTGTCTATGTTTTGAGCGTTTCCTGTGTCACCAGTTTTACATTCCGATGCACCTCCGCAGGTTTACTGTATCCCTTGGACCTTCACATTGACGATGATACACAGAAATTGCATCGGAATTAAATATAAGAGTCACAATGCCGACTTAAGTACAAGAAGACTGAGTTTTCTTACTGTCTATGTTTGGAGCGTTTTCTGTGTCACCAATTTGACATTCAAATTGCACCTCTGCTGGTTTACTGTATCCCTTGGACCTTCACATAGACGATGAAACACAGAAAATGCATCGGAATTAAATATAAGACACGCAATGGCCACTTAAGTAAAAGAAGACTGAGTCTTCTTACTGTCTATGTTTTGAGCGTTTCCTGTGTCACCAATTTTACATTCCGAAGCACCTCTGCATGATTACTGTATCCCTTGGACCTTCACATTGACGATGTAACACTGAAATTGCATAGGAATTAAATGAAACAGACACACTGCCGACTCAAGTACAAGAAGACTGAGTCTTCTTACTGTCTATGAATTGAGCGATTCCTGTGTCACCAGTTTTACATTCCGATGCACCTCCGCAGGTTTACTGTATCCCTTGGACCTTCACATCGACGATGAAACACAGAAATTGCATCGGAATTAAATATAAGAGTCACAATGCCGACTTAAGTACAAGAAGACTGAGTCTTCTTACTGTCTATGTTTGGAGCGTTTCCTGTGTCACCAATTTGACATTCCGATGCACCTCTGCAGGTTTACTGTATCCCTTGGACCTTCACATTGACGATGAAACACAGAATTTGCATCCGAATTAAATATAAGAGACACAACGGCGATTTAAGTACAAGAAGAATGAGTCTTCTTACTGTCTATGTTTTGAGCGTTTCCTGTGTCACCTGTTTTACATTCCGATGCACCTCTGTAGGTTTACTGTATCCCTTGGCCTTCACATTGACGATGAAACACAGAAATTGCATCGGAATTAAATATAAGAGACACAATGGCCACTTAAGTAAAACAAACTGAGTCTTCTTACAGTCTATGTTTTGAGCGTTACCTCTGTTGCCAGTTTTACATTCCGATGCACGTCTGCAGGTTTACTGTATCCCTTATCCGTTCACATTGACGATGAAACACAGAAATTGCAGCGGAATCATATATAAAAGACACAATGCCGTCATAAGTACAAGAAGACTGAGTCTTCTTACTGTCTATGTTTTGAGCATTTCCTGTGTCACCAGTTTCACATTCCGATACACCTCTGCATGTTTACTGTATCCCTTGGACCTTCACATTGACGATGAAACACAGGAATTGCATCGGAATTAAATATAAGAGACACAATGGCCACTTAAGTAAAACAAACTGAGTCTTCTTACTGTCTATGTTTGAGCGTTTCCTGTGTCACCAGTTTTACATTCCGATGCACCTCCGCAGGTTTACTGTATCCCTTGGACCTTCACACTGACGATGAAACACAGAAATTGCATCGGAATTAAATATAAGAGACACTATGCCGTCTTAAGTACAAGAAGACTGAGTCTTCTTACTGTCTATGTTTTGAGCGTTTCCTGTGTCACCGATTTTACATTCCGATGCACCTCTGCATGATTACTGTATCCCTTGGACCTTCACATTGACGATGTAACACAGAAATTGCATAGGAATTAAATGAAACAGACACACTGCCGACTCAAGTACAAGAAGACTGAGTCTTCTTACTGTCTATGAATTGAGCGATTCCTGTGTCACCACTTTTAAATTCCGATGCACCTCGGCTGGTTTACTGTATCCCTTGGACCTTCACATTAACGATGAAACACAGAAATTGCATCGCAAGTAAATATAACAGACACAATGCCGACTTAAGTACAAGAAGGCTGAGCCTTATTACAGTCTATGTTTTGAGCGTTTCGTCTGTTGCCACTTTTACATTCCGATGCACGTCTGCAGGTTTACTGTATACCTTGGACGTTCACATTGACGATGAAACACAGATATTGCATCGGAATTAAATATAAGAGACACAATGCCTACTTAAGTACAAGAAGACTGAGTCTTCATACTGTCTATGACTTGAGCGATTCCTGTGTCACCAATTTGACATTCAAATTGCACCTCTGATGGTTTACTGTATCCCTTGGACCTTCACATAGACGATGAAACACAGAAAATGCATAGGAAATAAATATAAGACACGCAATGGCCACTTAAGTAAAAGAAGACTGAGTCTTCTTACTGTCTATGTTTTGAGCGTTTCCTGTGTCACCAGTTTTACATTCCGATGCACCTCCGCAGGTTTACTGTATCCCTTGGACCTTCACATTGACGATGATACACAGAAATTGCATCGGAATTAAATATAAGAGTCACAATGCCGACTTAAGTACAAGAAGACTGAGTTTTCTTACTGTCTATGTTTGGAGCGTTTCCTGTGTCACCAAATTGACATTCAAATTGCACCTCTGCTGGTTTACTGTATCCCTTGGACCTTCACATAGACGATGAAACACAGAAAATGCATCGGAATTAAATATAAGACACGCAATGGCCACTTAAGTAAAAGAAGACTGAGTCTTCATACTGTCTGTGTTTTGAGTGTTTCCGGTGTAACCAGTTTTACAAACCGTAGCACCTCCGCAGGTTTACTGTATCCCTTGGACCTTCACATTGACGATGAAACACAGAAATTGCATCGGAATTAAATATAAGAGACACAATGGCCACTTAAGTAAAAGAAACTGAGTCTTCTTACTGTCTATGTTTTGAGCGTTTACTGTGTCACCAGTTTTACATTCCGATGCACCTCCGCCGGTTTACTGTATGCCTTGGACCTTCACATTGACGATGAAACACAGAAATTGCATCGGAATTAAAAATAAGAGACACTATGCCTTCTTAAGTACAAGAAGACTGAGTCTTCTTACTGTCTATGTTTTGAGCGTTTCCTGTGTCACCAATTTTACATTCCGATGCACCTCTGCATGATTACTGTATCTCTTGGACCTTCACATTGACGATGTAACACAGAAATTGCATCGGAATTAAATATAACAGACACAATGCCGACTTAAGTACAAGGAGGCTGACTCTTCTTACAGTCTATGTTTTGAGCGTTTCCTCTGTTGACAGTTTTACAATCCGATGCACGTATGCAGGTTTACTGTATCCCTTGGATGTTCACATTGACGATGAAACACAGAAATTGCATCGGAATTAAATATAAGAGACACAATGCCTACTTAAGTACAAGAAGACTGAGTCTTCTTACTGTCTATGATTTGAGCGATTCCTGTGTCACCACTTTTACATTCCGATGCACCTCTGCTGGTTTACTGTATCCCTTGGACCTTCACATAGACGATGAAACACAGAAATTGCATCGGAATTAAATATAACACACGCAATGGCCACTTAAGTAAAGGAAGACTGAGTCTTCTTACTGTCTATGTTTGAGCGTTTCCTCTGTCACGAGTTTTACATTCCGATGCACCTCCGCAGGTTTACTGTATCCCTTGGACCTTCACATTGACGATGATACGCCGAAATTGCATCGGAATTAAATATAAGAGACACACGGCCGACTTAAGTACAAGAAGACTGAGTCTTCTTACTGTCTATGTTTTAAGCGTTTCCTGCGTCCCCAGTTTTACATTCCATTGCACCTCTGTAGGTTTACTGTATCCCTTGGACCTTCACATTGACGATGAAACACAGAATTTGCATCGGAATTAAATATAAAAGACACTATGCCGTCTTAAGTACAAGAGGACTGAGTCTTCTTACTGTCTATGTTTTGAGCGTTTCCTGTGTCACCAGTTTCACATTCCGATGCACCTCTGCATGTTTACTGTATCCCTTGGACCTTCACATTGACGATGAAACACAGAAATTGCATCGGAATTAAATATAAGAGACACAATGGCCACTTAAGTAAATGAAGACTGAGTCTTCTTACTGTCTATGATTTGAGCGTTTCCTGTGTCACCTGTTTTACATTCCGATGCCCCTCCGCAGGTTTACTGTATCCCTTGGACCTTCACATTGACGATGATACACAGAAATTGCATCGGAATTAAATATAAGAGACACACGGCCGACTTAAGTACAAGAAGACATAGTCTTCTTACTGTCTATGTTTTAAGCGTTTCCTGTGTCCCCAGTTATACATTCCGATGCACCTCTGTAGGTTTACTGTATCCCTTGGACCTTCACATTGACGATGTAACACAGAAATTCCATCGGAATTAAATATAAAAGACACTATGCCGTCTTAAGTACAAGAGGACTGAGTCTTCTTACTGTCTATGTTCTGAGCGTTTCCTGTGCCACCTGTTTCACATTCCGATGCACCTCTGCATGTTTACTGTATCCCTTGGACCTTCACATTGACGATGAAACACAGAAATTGCATCGGAATTAAATATAAGAGACACAATGGCCACTTAAGTAATTGAAGACTGAGTCTTCTTACTGTCTATGATTTGAGCGTTTCCTGTGTCACCTGTCGCTGCAGTCTGGAACCGCAAGACCGCTACGGTCGCAGGTTCGAATCCTGCCTCGGGCATGGATGTTTGTGATGTCCTTAGGTTAGTTAGGTTTAACTAGTTCTAAGTTCTAGGGGACTAATGACCTCAGCAGTTGAGTCCCATAGTGCTCAGAGCCTGTGTCACCTGTTTTACATTCCGATGCCCCTCCGCAGGTTTACTGTATCCCTTGGACCTTCACATTGACGATGATACACAGAAATTGCATCGGAATTAAATATAAGAGACACAAGGCCGACTTAAGTACAAGAAGACATAGTCCTCTTACTGTCTATGTTTTAAGCGTTTCCTGTGTCCCCAGTTATACATTCCGATGCACCTCTGTAGGTTTACTGTATCCCTTGGACCTTCACATTGACGATGTAACACAGAAATTGCATAGGAATTAAATGAAACAGACACACTGCCGACTCAAGTACAAGAAGACTGAGTCTTCTTACTGTCTATGAATTGAGCGATTCCTGTGTCACCACTTTTACGTTCCGATGCACCTCGGCTGGTTTACTGTATCCCTTGGACGTTCACATTGACGATGAAACACAGAAATTGCATCGGAATTAATATAAGAGACACAATGCCTACTTAAGTACAAGAAGACTGAGTCTTCTTACTGTCTATGATTTGAGCGATTCCTGTGTCACCAATTTGACATTCCGATGCACCTCTGCTGGTTTACTGTACCCCTTGGACCTTCACATAGACGATGAAACACAGAAATTGCATCGGAATTAAATATAAGACACGCAATGGCCACTTAAGTAAAGGAAGACTGAGTCTTCTTACTGTCTATGTTTTGAGCGTTTCCTGTGTCACCAGTTTTACATTCCGATGCACCTCCGCAGGTTTACTGTATCCCTTGGACCTTCACATTGACGATGATACACCGAAATTGCATCGGAATTAAATATAAGAGACACACGGCCGACTTAAGTACAAGAAGACTGAGTCTTCTTACTGTCTATGTTTTAAGCGTTTCCTGCGTCCCCAGTTTTACATTCCGATGCACCTCTGTAGGTATACTGTATCCCTTGGACCTTCACATTGACGATGATACACAGAATTTGCATCGGAATTAAATATAAAAGAGACTATGCCGTCTTAAGTACAAGAGGACTGAGTCTTCTTACTGTCTATGATTTGAGCGTTTCCTGTGTCACCAGTTTCACATTCCGATGCACCTCTGCATGTTTACTGTATCCCTTGGACCTTCACATTGACGATGAAACACAGAAATTGCATCGGAATAAAATATAAGAGACACAATGGCCACTTAAGTAAATGAAGACTGAGTCTTCTTACTGTCTATGATTTGAGCGTTTCCTGTGTCACCTGTTTTACATTCCGATGCCCCTCCGCAGGTTTACTGTATCCCTTGGACCTTCACATTGACAATGATACACAGAAATTGCATCGGAATTAAATATAAGAGACACACGGCCGACTTAAGTACAAGAAGACATAGTCTTCTTACTGTCTATGTTTTAAGCGTTTCCTGTGTCCCCAGTTATATATTCCGATGCACCTCTGTAGGTTTACTGTATCCCTTGGACCTTCACATTGACGATGTAACAAAGAAATTGCATTGGAATTAAATATAAGAGACACAATGCCTACTTAAGTACAAGAAGACTGAGTCTTCTTACTGTCTATGATTTGAGCGATTCCTGTGTCACCACTTTTACATTCCGATGCACCTCTGCTGGTTTACTGTATCCCTTAAACATTCACATAGACGATGAAACACAGAATTTACATCCGAATTAAATATAAGAGACACAATGGCGATTTAAGTACAAGAGGAATGAGTATCCTTACTGTCTATGTTTACTGCATGTTTACTGTATCCCTTGGACCTTCACATTGACGATGAAACACAGTAATTGCATCGGAATTAAATATAAGAGACACAATGGCCACTTAAGTAAAAGAAACTGAGTCTTCTTACTGTCTATGTTTTGAGCGTTTACTGTGTCACCAGTTTTACATTCCGATGCACCTCTGCATGATTACTGTATCCCTTCGACCTTCACATTGACGATGTAACACAGAAATTGCATAGGAATTAAATGAAACAGACACACTGCCGACTCAATTACAAGAAGACTGAGTCTTCTTACTGACCATGAATTGAGCGATTCCTGTGTCACCACTTTTACATTCCGATGCACCTCGACTGGTTTACTGTATCCCTTGGACCTTCACATTGACGATGAAACACAGAAATTGCAGCGGAATCATATATAAAAGACACTATGCCGTCTTAAGTACAAGAAGACTGAGTCTTCTAACTGTCTATGTTTTGAGCGTTTCCTGTGTCACCAGTTTCACATTCCGATGCACCTCTGCATGTTTACTGTATCCCTTGGACTTTCACATTGACGATGAAACACAGAAATTGCATCGGAATTAAATATAAGAGACACTATGCCGTCTTAAGTACAAGAAGACTGAGTCTTCTTACTGTCTATGTTTTGAGCGTTTCCTGTGTCACCAATTTTACATTCCGATGCACCTCTGCATGATTACTGTATCCCTTGGACCTTCACATCGACGATGTAACACAGAAATTGCATAGGAATTAAATGAAACAGACACACTGCCGACTTTAGTACAAGAAGGCTGTGTCTTCTTACAGTCTATGTTTTGAGCATTTCCTCTGTTGCCAGTTTGACATTCCGATGCACGCCTGCACGTTTATGTATCCCTTGGACGTTCACATTGACGATGAAACACAGAAATTGCATTGGAATTAAATATAAGAGACACAATGCCTACTTAAGTACAAGAAGACTGAGTCTTCTTACTGTCTATGATTTGAGCGATTCCTGTGTCACCACTTTTACATTCCGATGCACCTCTGCTGGTTTACTGTATCCCTTGAACCATCACATAGACGATGAAACACAGAATTTACATCCGAATTAAATATAAGAGACACAATGGCCACTTAAGTAAAACAAACTGAGTCTTCTTACTGTCTATGCTTTGAGCGTTTACTGTGTCACCAGTTTTACATTCCGATGCACTTCCGCAGGTTTACTGTATGCCTTGTACCTTCACATTGACGATGAAACACAGAAATTGCATCGGAATTGAATATATGTGACACTATGCCGTCTTAAGTACAAGAAGACTGAGTCTTCTTACTGTCTATGTTTTGAGCGTTTCCTGTGTCACCAATTTTACATTCCGATGCACCTCTGCGTGATTACTGTATCCCTTGGACTTTCACATTGACGATGTAACACAGAAATTGCATAGGAATTAAATGAAACAGACACACTGCCGACTCAATTACAAGAAGACTGAGTCTTCTTACTGACCATGAATTGAGCGATTCCTGTGTCACCACTTTTACATTCCGATGCACCTCGGCTGGTTTACTGTATCCCTTGGACCTTCACATTGACGATGAAACACAGAAATTGCATCGGAAGTAAATATAACAGACACAATGCCGACTTAAGTACAAGAAGGCTGAGTCTTCTTACAATCTATGTTTTGAGCGTTTCGTCTGTTGCCAGTTTTACATTCCGATGCACGTCTGCAGGTTCACTGTATCCCTTGGACGTTCACATTGACGATGAAACACAGAAATTGCATCGGAATTAAATATAAGAGACGCAATGGCCACTTAAGTAAAAGAAGACTGTGTCTTCATACTGTCTATGTTTTGAGTGTTTCCTGTGTAACCAGTTTTACATTCCGTAGCACCTCCGCAGGTTTACTGTATCCCTTGGACCTTCACATTGACGATGATACACAGAAATTGCATCGGAATTAAATATAAGAGACACACGGCCGACTTAAGTACAAGAAGACTGAGTCTTCTTACTGTCTATGTTTTGAGCGTTTCCTGTGTCACCAATTTGACATTCTAATGCACCTCTGCAGGTTTACTGTATCCCTTGGACCTTCACATTGACGATGAAACACAGAAATTGCAGCGGAATCATATATAAAAGACACTATGAGATCTTAAGTACAAGAAGATTGAGTCTTCTTACTGTCTATGTTTTGAGCGTTTCCTGTGTCACCAATTTGACATTCTAATGCACCTCTGCATGTTTACTGTATCCCTTGGACCTTCACATTGACGATGAAACACAGAAATTGCATCGGAATTAAATATAAGAGACACAATGTCTACTTAAGTACAAGAAGACTGAGTCTTCTTACTGTCTATGATTTGAGCGATTCCTGTGTCACCAATTTGACATTCCGATGCACCTCTGCTGGTTTACTGTATCCCTTGGACCTTCACATAGACGATGAAACACAGAAATTGAATCGGAATTAAATATAAGACACGCAATGGCCACTTAAGTAAAGGAAGACTGAGTCTTCTTACTGTCTATGTTTTGGGCGTTTCCTGTGTCACCAGTTTTACATTCCGATGCATTTCCGCAGGTTTACTGTATCCCTTGGACCTTCACATTGACGATGATACACCGAAATTGCATCGGAATTAAATGTAAGAGACACACGGCCGACTTAAGTACAAGAAGACTGTGTCTTCTTACTGTCTATGTTTTAAGCGTTTCCTGCGTCCCCAGTTTTACATTCCGATGCACCTCTGTAGGTTTACTGTATCCCTTGGTCCTTCACATTGACGATGAAACACAGAATTTGCATCGGAATTAAATATAAAAGACACTATGCCGTCTTAAGTACAAGAGGACTGAGTCTTCGTACTGTCTATGTTTTGAGCGTTTCCTGTGTCACCAGTTTCACATTCCGATGCACCTCTGCATGTTTACTGTATCCCTTGGACCTTCACATTGACGATGAAACACAGAAATTGCATCGGAATTAAATATAAGAGACTCAATGGCCACTTAAGTAAATGAAGACTGAGTCTTCTTACTGTCTATGATTTGAGCGTTTCCTGTGTCACCTGTTTTACATTCCGATGCCCCTCCGCAGGTTTACTGTATCCCTTGGACCTTCACATTGACGATGATACACAGAAATTGCATCGGAATTAAATATAAGAGACACACGGCCGACTTAAGTACAAGAAGACTGAGTCTTCTTACTGTCTATGTTTTGACCGTTTCCTGTGTCACCAATTTGACATTCTGAGGCACCTCTGCACGTTTACTGTATCCCTTGGACCTTCACATTGACGATGAAACACAGAAATTGCAGCGGAATCATATATAAAAGACACTATGAGATCTTAAGTACAAGAAGATTGAGTCTTCTTACTGTCTATGTTTTGAGCGTTTCCTGTGTCACCAGTTTCACATTCCGATGCACCTCTGCATGTTTACTGTATCCCTTGGACCTTCAAATTGACGATGAAACACAGAAATTGCATCGGAATTAAATATAAGAGACACAATGTCTACTTAAGTACAAGAAGACTGAGTCTTCTTACTGTCTATGATTTGAGCGATTCCTGTGTCACCAATTTGACATTCCGATGCACCTCTGCTGGTTTACTGTATCCCTTGGACCTTCACATAGACGATGAAACACAGAAATTGAATCGGAATTAAATATAAGACACGCAATGGCCACTTAAGTAAAGGAAGACTGAGTCTTCTTACTGTCTATGTTTTGAGCGTTTCCTGTGTCACCAGTTTTACATTCCGATGCATTTCCGCAGGTTTACTGTATCCCTTGGACCTTCACATTGACGATGATACACCGAAATTGCATCGGAATTAAATGTAAGAGACACACGGCCGACTTAAGTACAAGAAGACTGTGTCTTCTTACTGTCTATGTTTTAAGCGTTTCCTGCGTCCCCAGTTTTACATTCCGATGCACCTCTGTAGGTTTACTGTATCCCTTGGTCCTTCACATTGACGATGAAACACAGAATTTGCATCGGAATTAAATATAAAAGACACTATGCCGTCTTAAGTACAAGAGGACTGAGTCTTCTTACTGTCTATGTTTTGAGCGTTTCCTGTGTCACCAGTTTCACATTCCGATGCACCTCTGCATGTTTACTGTATCCCTTGGACCTTCACATTGACGATGAAACACAGAAATTGCATCGGAATTAAATATAAGAGACTCAATGGCCACTTAAGTAAATGAAGACTGAGTCTTCTTACTGTCTATGATTTGAGCGTTTCCTGTGTCACCTGTTTTACATTCCGATGCCCCTCCGCAGGTTTACTGTATCCCTTGGACCTTCACATTGACGATGATACACAGAAATTGCATCGGAATTAAATATAAGAGACACACGGCCGACTTAAGTACAAGAAGAAATAGTCTTCTTACTGTCTATGTTTTAAGCGTTTCCTGTGTCCCCAGTTATACATTCCGATGCACCTCTGTAGGTTTACTGTATCCCTTGGACCTTCACATTGACGATGTAACAAAGGAATTCCATCGGAATTAAATATAACCGACACAATGCCGACTTAAGTACAAGAAGGCTGTGTCTTCTTACAGTCTATGTTTTGAGCATTTCCTCTGTTGCCAGTTTGACATTCCGATGCACGTCTGCAGGTTTATGTATCCCTTGGACGTTCACATTGACGATGAAACACAGAAATTGCATTGGAATTAAATATAAGAGACACAATGCCTACTTAAGTACAAGAAGACTGAGTCTTCTTACTGTCTATGATTTGAGCGATTCCTGTGTCACCACTTTTACATTCCGATGCACCTCTGCTGGTTTACTGTATCCCTTGAACCTTCACATAGACGATGAAACACAGAATTTACATCCGAATTAAATATAAGAGACATAATGGCGATTTAAGTACAAGAAGAATGAGTCTCCTTACTGTCTATGTTTACTGCATGTTTACTGTATCCCTTGGACCTTAACATTGACGATGAAACACAGAAATTGCTTTGGAATTAAATATAAGAGACACAATGGCCACTTAAGTAAAACAAACTGTGTCTTCTTACTGTCTATGTTTTGAGCGTTTACTGTGTCACCAGTTTTACATTCCGATGCACCTCCGCAGGTTTACTGTATGCCTTTGACCTTCACATTGACGATGACACACAGAAATTAAATCGGAATTAAATATAAGAGACACTATGCCTTCTTAAGTACAAGAAGACTGAGTCTTCTTACTGTCTATGTTTTGAGCGTTTCCTGTGTCACCAATTTTACATTCCGATGCACCTCTGCATGATTACTGTATCCCTTGGACCTTCACATTGACGATGTAACACAGAAATTGCATAGGAATTAAATGAAACAGACACACTGCCGACTCAAGTACAAGAAGACTGAGGCTTCTTACTGTCTATGAATTGAGCGATTCCTGTGTCACCACTTTTACATTCCGATGCACCTCGGCTGGTTTACTGTATCCCTTGGACCTTCACATTGACGATGAAACACAGAAATTGCATCGGAATTAAATATAAGAGACACAATGTCTACTTAAGAACAAGAAGACTGAGTCTTCTTACTGTCTATGATTTGAGCGATTCCTGTGTCACCAATTTGACATTCCGATGCACCTCTGCTGGTTTACTGTATCCCTTGGAACTTCACATAGACGATGAAACACAGAAATTGCATCGGAATTAAATATAAGACACGCAATGGCCACTTAAGTAAAGGAAGACTGAGTCTTCTTACTGTCTATGTTTTGAGCGTTTCCTGTGTCACCAGTTTTACATTCCGGTGCACCTCCGCAGGTTTACTGTATCCCTTGGACCTTCACATTGACGATGATACACCGAAATTGCATCGGAATTAAATGTAAGAGACACACGGCCGACTTAAGTACAAGAAGACTGTGTTTTCTTACTGTCTATGTTTTAAGCGTTTCCTGCGTCCCCAGTTTTACATTCCGATGCACCTCTGTAGGTTTACTGTATCCCTTGGTCCTTCACATTGACGATGAAACACAGAATTTGCATCGGAATTAAATATAAAAGACACTATGCCGTCTTAAGTACAAGAGGACTGAGTCTTCGTACTGTCTATGTTTTGAGCGTTTCCTGTGTCACCAGTTTCACATTCCGATGCACCTCTGCATGTTTACTGTATCCCTTGGACCTTCACATTGACGATGAAACACAGAAATTGCATCGGAATTAAATATAAGAGACTCAATGGCCACTTAAGTAAATGAAGACTGAGTCTTCTTACTGTCTATGATTTGAGCGTTTCCTGTGTCACCTGTTTTACATTCCGATGCCCCTCCGCAGGTTTACTGTATCCCTTGGACCTTCACATTGACGATGATACACAGAAATTGCATCGGAATTAAATATAAGAGACACACGGCCGACTTAAGTACAAGAAGACTGAGTCTTCTTACTGTCTATGTTTTGACCGTTTCCTGTGTCACCAATTTGACATTCTGAGGCACCTCTGCACGTTTACTGTATCCCTTGGACCTTCACATTGACGATGAAACACAGAAATTGCAGCGGAATCATATATAAAAGACACTATGAGATCTTAAGTACAAGAAGATTGAGTCTTCTTACTGTCTATGTTTTGAGCGTTTCCTGTGTCACCAGTTTCACATTCCGATGCACCTCTGCATGTTTACTGTATCCCTTGGACCTTCAAATTGACGATGAAACACAGAAATTGCATCGGAATTAAATATAAGAGACACAATGTCTACTTAAGTACAAGAAGACTGAGTCTTCTTACTGTCTATGATTTGAGCGATTCCTGTGTCACCAATTTGACATTCCGATGCACCTCTGCTGGTTTACTGTATCCCTTGGACCTTCACATAGACGATGAAACACAGAAATTGAATCGGAATTAAATATAAGACACGTAATGGCCACTTAAGTAAAGGAAGACTGAGTCTTCTTACTGTCTATGTTTTGAGCGTTTCCTGTGTCACCAGTTTTACATTCCGATGCATTTCCGCAGGTTTACTGTACCCCTTGGACCTTCACATTGACGATGATACACCGAAATTGCATCGGAATTAAATGTAAGAGACACACGGCCGACTTAAGTACAAGAAGACTGTGTCTTCTTACTGTCTATGTTTTAAGCGTTTCCTGCGTCCCCAGTTTTACATTCCGATGCACCTCTGTAGGTTTACTGTATCCCTTGGTCCTTCACATTGACGATGAAACACAGAATTTGCATCGGAATTAAATATAAAAGACACTATGCCGTCTTAAGTACAAGAGGACTGAGTCTTCTTACTGTCTATGTTTTGAGCGTTTCCTGTGTCACCAGTTTCACATTCCGATGCACCTCTGCATGTTTACTGTATCCCTTGGACCTTCACATTGACGATGAAACACAGAAATTGCATCGGAATTAAATATAAGAGACTCAATGGCCACTTAAGTAAATGAAGACTGAGTCTTCTTACTGTCTATGATTTGAGCGTTTCCTGTGTCACCTGTTTTACATTCCGATGCCCCTCCGCAGGTTTACTGTATCCCTTGGACCTTCACATTGACGATGATACACAGAAATTGCATCGGAATTAAATATAAGAGACACACGGCCGACTTAAGTACAAGAAGAAATAGTCTTCTTACTGTCTATGTTTTAAGCGTTTCCTGTGTCCCCAGTTATACATTCCGATGCACCTCTGTAGGTTTACTGTATCCCTTGGACCTTCACATTGACGATGTAACAAAGGAATTCCATCGGAATTAAATATAACCGACACAATGCCGACTTAAGTACAAGAAGGCTGTGTCTTCTTACAGTCTATGTTTTGAGCATTTCCTCTGTTGCCAGTTTGACATTCCGATGCACGTCTGCAGGTTTATGTATCCCTTGGACGTTCACATTGACGATGAAACACAGAAATTGCATTGGAATTAAATATAAGAGACACAATGCCTACTTAAGTACAAGAAGACTGAGTCTTCTTACTGTCTATGATTTGAGCGATTCCTGTGTCACCACTTTTACATTCCGATGCACCTCTGCTGGTTTACTGTATCCCTTGAACCTTCACATAGACGATGAAACACAGAATTTACATCCGAATTAAATATAAGAGACATAATGGCGATTTAAGTACAAGAAGAATGAGTCTCCTTACTGTCTATGTTTACTGCATGTTTACTGTATCCCTTGGACCTTAACATTGACGATGAAACACAGAAATTGCTTTGGAATTAAATATAAGAGACACAATGGCCACTTAAGTAAAACAAACTGAGTCTTCTTACTGTCTATGTTTTGAGCGTTTACTGTGTCACCAGTTTTACATTCCGATGCACCTCCGCAGGTTTACTGTATGCCTTTGACCTTCACATTGACGATGACACACAGAAATTAAATCGGAATTAAATATAAGAGACACTATGCCTTCTTAAGTACAAGAAGACTGAGTCTTCTTACTGTCTATGTTTTGAGCGTTTCCTGTGTCACCAATTTTACATTCCGATGCACCTCTGCATGATTACTGTATCCCTTGGACCTTCACATTGACGATGTAACACAGAAATTGCATAGGAATTAAATGAAACAGACACACTGCCGACTCAAGTACAAGAAGACTGAGGCTTCTTACTGTCTATGAATTGAGCGATTCCTGTGTCACCACTTTTACATTCCGATGCACCTCGGCTGGTTTACTGTATCCCTTGGACCTTCACATTGACGATGAAACACAGAAATTGCATCGGAATTAAATATAAGAGACACAATGTCTACTTAAGTACAAGAAGACTGAGTCTTCTTACTGTCTATGATTTGAGCGATTCCTGTGTCACCAATTTGACATTCCGATGCACCTCTGCTGGTTTACTGTATCCCTTGGAACTTCACATAGACGATGAAACACAGAAATTGCATCGGAATTAAATATAAGACACACAATGGCCACTTAAGTAAAGGAAGACTGAGTCTTCTTGCTGTCTATGTTTTGAGCGTTTCCTGTGTCACCAGTTTTACATTCCGGTGCACCTCCGCAGGTTTACTGTATCCCTTGGACCTTCACATTGACGATGATACACCGAAATTGCATCGGAATTAAATGTAAGAGACACACGGCCGACTTAAGTACAAGAAGACTGTGTTTTCTTACTGTCTATGTTTTAAGCGTTTCCTGCGTCCCCAGTTTTACATTCCGATGCACCTCTGTAGGTTTACTGTATCCCTTGGTCCTTCACATTGACGATGAAACACAGAATTTGCATCGGAATTAAATATAAAAGACACTATGCCGTCTTAAGTACAAGAGGACTGAGTCTTCGTACTGTCTATGTTTTGAGCGTTTCCTGTGTCACCAGTTTCACATTCCGATGCACCTCTGCATGTTTACTGTATCCCTTGGACCTTCACATTGACGATGAAACACAGAAATTGCATCGGAATTAAATATAAGAGACTCAATGGCCACTTAAGTAAATGAAGACTGAGTCTTCTTACTGTCTATGATTTGAGCGTTTCCTGTGTCACCTGTTTTACATTCCGATGCCCCTCCGCAGGTTTACTGTATCCCTTGGACCTTCACATTGACGATGATACACAGAAATTGCATCGGAATTAAATATAAGAGACACACGGCCGACTTAAGTACAAGAAGACTGAGTCTTCTTACTGTCTATGTTTTGACCGTTTCCTGTGTCACCAATTTGACATTCTGAGGCACCTCTGCACGTTTACTGTATCCCTTGGACCTTCACATTGACGATGAAACACAGAAATTGCAGCGGAATCATATATAAAAGACACTATGAGATCTTAAGTACAAGAAGATTGAGTCTTCTTACTGTCTATGTTTTGAGCGTTTCCTGTGTCACCAGTTTCACATTCCGATGCACCTCTGCATGTTTACTGTATCCCTTGGACCTTCAAATTGACGATGAAACACAGAAATTGCATCGGAATTAAATATAAGAGACACAATGTCTACTTAAGTACAAGAAGACTGAGTCTTCTTACTGTCTATGATTTGAGCGATTCCTGTGTCACCAATTTGACATTCCGATGCACCTCTGCTGGTTTACTGTATCCCTTGGACCTTCACATAGACGATGAAACACAGAAATTGAATCGGAATTAAATATAAGACACGCAATGGCCACTTAAGTAAAGGAAGACTGAGTCTTCTTACTGTCTATGTTTTGAGCGTTTCCTGTGTCACCAGTTTTACATTCCGATGCATTTCCGCAGGTTTACTGTATCCCTTGGACCTTCACATTGACGATGATACACCGAAATTGCATCGGAATTAAATGTAAGAGACACACGGCCGACTTAAGTACAAGAAGACTGTGTCTTCTTACTGTCTATGTTTTAAGCGTTTCCTGCGTCCCCAGTTTTACATTCCGATGCACCTCTGTAGGTTTACTGTATCCCTTGGTCCTTCACATTGACGATGAAACACAGAATTTGCATCGGAATTAAATATAAAAGACACTATGCCGTCTTAAGTACAAGAGGACTGAGTCTTCTTACTGTCTATGTTTTGAGCGTTTCCTGTGTCACCAGTTTCACATTCCGATGCACCTCTGCATGTTTACTGTATCCCTTGGACCTTCACATTGACGATGAAACACAGAAATTGCATCGGAATTAAATATAAGAGACTCAATGGCCACTTAAGTAAATGAAGACTGAGTCTTCTTACTGTCTATGATTTGAGCGTTTCCTGTGTCACCTGTTTTACATTCCGATGCCCCTCCGCAGGTTTACTGTATCCCTTGGACCTTCACATTGACGATGATACACAGAAATTGCATCGGAATTAAATATAAGAGACACACGGCCGACTTAAGTACAAGAAGAAATAGTCTTCTTACTGTCTATGTTTTAAGCGTTTCCTGTGTCCCCAGTTATACATTCCGATGCACCTCTGTAGGTTTACTGTATCCCTTGGACCTTCACATTGACGATGTAACAAAGGAATTCCATCGGAATTAAATATAACCGACACAATGCCGACTTAAGTACAAGAAGGCTGTGTCTTCTTACAGTCTATGTTTTGAGCATTTCCTCTGTTGCCAGTTTGACATTCCGATGCACGTCTGCAGGTTTATGTATCCCTTGGACGTTCACATTGACGATGAAACACAGAAATTGCATTGGAATTAAATATAAGAGACACAATGCCTACTTAAGTACAAGAAGACTGAGTCTTCTTACTGTCTATGATTTGAGCGATTCCTGTGTCACCACTTTTACATTCCGATGCACCTCTGCTGGTTTACTGTATCCCTTGAACCTTCACATAGACGATGAAACACAGAATTTACATCCGAATTAAATATAAGAGACATAATGGCGATTTAAGTACAAGAAGAATGAGTCTCCTTACTGTCTATGTTTACTGCATGTTTACTGTATCCCTTGGACCTTAACATTGACGATGAAACACAGAAATTGCTTTGGAATTAAATATAAGAGACCCAATGGCCACTTAAGTAAAACAAACTGAGTCTTCTTACTGTCTATGTTTTGAGCGTTTACTGTGTCACCAGTTTTACATTCCGATGCACCTCCGCAGGTTTACTGTATGCCTTTGACCTTCACATTGACGATGACACACAGAAACTAAATCGGAATTAAATATAAGAGACACTATGCCTTCTTAAGTACAAGAGGACTGAGTCTTCTTACTGTCTATGTTTTGAGCGTTTCCTGTGTCACCAATTTTACATTCCGATGCACCTCTGCATGATTACTGTATCCCTTGGACCTTCACATTGACGATGTAACACAGAAATTGCATAGGAATTAAATGAAACAGACACACTGCCGACTCAAGTACAAGAAGACTGAGGCTTCTTACTGTCTATGAATTGAGCGATTCCTGTGTCACCACTTTTACATTCCGATGCACCTCGGCTGGTTTACTGTATCCCTTGGACCTTCACATTGACGATGAAACACAGAAATTGCATCGGAATTAAATATAAGAGACACAATGTCTACTTAAGTACAAGAAGACTGAGTCTTCTTACTGTCTATGATTTGAGCGATTCCTGTGTCACCAATTTGACATTCCGATGCACCTCTGCTGGTTTACTGTATCCCTTGGAACTTCACATAGACGATGAAACACAGAAATTGCATCGGAATTAAATATAAGACACGCAATGGCCACTTAAGTAAAGGAAGACTGAGTCTTCTTACTGTCTATGTTTTGAGCGTTTCCTGTGTCACCAGTTTTACATTCCGGTGCACCTCCGCAGGTTTACTGTATCCCTTGGACCTTCACATTGACGATGATACACCGAAATTGCATCGGAATTAAATGTAAGAGACACACGGCCGACTTAAGTACAAGAAGACTGTGTTTTCTTACTGTCTATGTTTTAAGCGTTTCCTGCGTCCCCAGTTTTACATTCCGATGCACCTCTGTAGGTTTACTGTATCCCTTGGTCCTTCACATTGACGATGAAACACAGAATTTGCATCGGAATTAAATATAAAAGACACTATGCCGTCTTAAGTACAAGAGGACTGAGTCTTCGTACTGTCTATGTTTTGAGCGTTTCCTGTGTCACCAGTTTCACATTCCGATGCACCTCTGCATGTTTACTGTATCCCTTGGACCTTCACATTGACGATGAAACACAGAAATTGCATCGGAATTAAATATAAGAGACTCAATGGCCACTTAAGTAAATGAAGACTGAGTCTTCTTACTGTCTATGATTTGAGCGTTTCCTGTGTCACCTGTTTTACATTCCGATGCCCCTCCGCAGGTTTACTGTATCCCTTGGACCTTCACATTGACGATGATACACAGAAATTGCATCGGAATTAAATATAAGAGACACACGGCCGACTTAAGTACAAGAAGACTGAGTCTTCTTACTGTCTATGTTTTGACCGTTTCCTGTGTCACCAATTTGACATTCTGAGGCACCTCTGCACGTTTACTGTATCCCTTGGACCTTCACATTGACGATGAAACACAGAAATTGCAGCGGAATCATATATAAAAGACACTATGAGATCTTAAGTACAAGAAGATTGAGTCTTCTTACTGTCTATGTTTTGAGCGTTTCCTGTGTCACCAGTTTCACATTCCGATGCACCTCTGCATGTTTACTGTATCCCTTGGACCTTCAAATTGACGATGAAACACAGAAATTGCATCGGAATTAAATATAAGAGACACAATGTCTACTTAAGTACAAGAAGACTGAGTCTTCTTACTGTCTATGATTTGAGCGATTCCTGTGTCACCAATTTGACATTCCGATGCACCTCTGCTGGTTTACTGTATCCCTTGGACCTTCACATAGACGATGAAACACAGAAATTGAATCGGAATTAAATATAAGACACGCAATGGCCACTTAAGTAAAGGAAGACTGAGTCTTCTTACTGTCTATGTTTTGAGCGTTTCCTGTGTCACCAGTTTTACATTCCGATGCATTTCCGCAGGTTTACTGTATCCCTTGGACCTTCACATTGACGATGATACACCGAAATTGCATCGGAATTAAATGTAAGAGACACACGGCCGACTTAAGTACAAGAAGACTGTGTCTTCTTACTGTCTATGTTTTAAGCGTTTCCTGCGTCCCCAGTTTTACATTCCGATGCACCTCTGTAGGTTTACTGTATCCCTTGGTCCTTCACATTGACGATGAAACACAGAATTTGCATCGGAATTAAATATAAAAGACACTATGCCGTCTTAAGTACAAGAGGACTGAGTCTTCTTACTGTCTATGTTTTGAGCGTTTCCTGTGTCACCAGTTTCACATTCCGATGCACCTCTGCATGTTTACTGTATCCCTTGGACCTTCACATTGACGATGAAACACAGAAATTGCATCGGAATTAAATATAAGAGACTCAATGGCCACTTAAGTAAATGAAGACTGAGTCTTCTTACTGTCTATGATTTGAGCGTTTCCTGTGTCACCTGTTTTACATTCCGATGCCCCTCCGCAGGTTTACTGTATCCTTTGGACCTTCACATTGACGATGATACACAGAAATTGCATCGGAATTAAATATAAGAGACACACGGCCGACTTAAGTACAAGAAGAAATAGTCTTCTTACTGTCTATGTTTTAAGCGTTTCCTGTGTCCCCAGTTATACATTCCGATGCACCTCTGTAGGTTTACTGTATCCCTTGGACCTTCACATTGACGATGTAACAAAGGAATTCCATCGGAATTAAATATAACCGACACAATGCCGACTTAAGTACAAGAAGGCTGTGTCTTCTTACAGTCTATGTTTTGAGCATTTCCTCTGTTGCCAGTTTGACATTCCGATGCACGTCTGCAGGTTTATGTATCCCTTGGACGTTCACATTGACGATGAAACACAGAAATTGCATTGGAATTAAATATAAGAGACACAATGCCTACTTAAGTACAAGAAGACTGAGTCTTCTTACTGTCTATGATTTGAGCGATTCCTGTGTCACCACTTTTACATTCCGATGCACCTCTGCTGGTTTACTGTATCCCTTGAACCTTCACATAGACGATGAAACACAGAATTTACATCCGAATTAAATATAAGAGACATAATGGCGATTTAAGTACAAGAAGAATGAGTCTCCTTACTGTCTATGTTTACTGCATGTTTACTGTATCCCTTGGACCTTAACATTGACGATGAAACACAGAAATTGCTTTGGAATTAAATATAAGAGACACAATGGCCACTTAAGTAAAACAAACTGAGTCTTCTTACTGTCTATGTTTTGAGCGTTTACTGTGTCACCAGTTTTACATTCCGATGCACCTCCGCAGGTTTACTGTATGCCTTTGACCTTCACATTGACGATGACACACAGAAATTAAATCGGAATTAAATATAAGAGACACTATGCCTTCTTAAGTACAAGAAGACTGAGTCTTCTTACTGTCTATGTTTTGAGCGTTTCCTGTGTCACCAATTTTACATTCCGATGCACCTCTGCATGATTACTGTATCCCTTGGACCTTCACATTGACGATGTAACACAGAAATTGCATAGGAATTAAATGAAACAGACACACTGCCGACTCAAGTACAAGAAGACTGAGGCTTCTTACTGTCTATGAATTGAGCGATTCCTGTGTCACCACTTTTACATTCCGATGCACCTCGGCTGGTTTACTGTATCCCTTGGACCTTCACATTGACGATGAAACACAGAAATTGCATCGGAATTAAATATAAGAGACACAATGTCTACTTAAGTACAAGAAGACTGAGTCTTCTTACTGTCTATGATTTGAGCGATTCCTGTGTCACCAATTTGATATTCCGATGCACCTCTGCTGGTTTACTGTATCCCTTGGAACTTCACATAGACGATGAAACACAGAAATTGCATCGGAATTAAATATAAGACACGCAATGGCCACTTAAGTAAAGGAAGACTGAGTCTTCTTACTGTCTATGTTTTGAGCGTTTCCTGTGTCACCAGTTTTACATTCCGATGCATTTCCGCAGGTTTACTGTATCCCTTGGACCTTCACATTGACGATGATACACCGAAATTGCATCGGAATTAAATGTAAGAGACACACGGCCGACTTAAGTACAAGAAGACTGTGTCTTCTTACTGTCTATGTTTTAAGCGTTTCCTGCGTCCCCAGTTTTACATTCCGATGCACCTCTGTAGGTTTACTGTATCCCTTGGTCCTTCACATTGACGATGAAACACAGAATTTGCATCGGAATTAAATATAAAAGACACTATGCCGTCTTAAGTACAAGAGGACTGAGTCTTCTTACTGTCTATGTTTTGAGCGTTTCCTGTGTCACCAGTTTCACATTCCGATGCACCTCTGCATGTTTACTGTATCCCTTGGACCTTCACATTGACGATGAAACACAGAAATTGCATCGGAATTAAATATAAGAGACTCAATGGCCACTTAAGTAAATGAAGACTGAGTCTTCTTACTGTCTATGATTTGAGCGTTTCCTGTGTCACCTGTTTTACATTCCGATGCCCCTCCGCAGGTTTACTGTATCCCTTGGACCTTCACATTGACGATGATACACAGAAATTGCATCGGAATTAAATATAAGAGACACACGGCCGACTTAAGTACAAGAAGAAATAGTCTTCTTACTGTCTATGTTTTAAGCGTTTCCTGTGTCCCCAGTTATACATTCCGATGCACCTCTGTAGGTTTACTGTATCCCTTGGACCTTCACATTGACGATGTAACAAAGGAATTCCATCGGAATTAAATATAACCGACACAATGCCGACTTAAGTACAAGAAGGCTGTGTCTTCTTACAGTCTATGTTTTGAGCATTTCCTCTGTTGCCAGTTTGACATTCCGATGCACGTCTGCAGGTTTATGTATCCCTTGGACGTTCACATTGACGATGAAACACAGAAATTGCATTGGAATTAAATATAAGAGACACAATGCCTACTTAAGTACAAGAAGACTGAGTCTTCTTTCTGTCTATGATTTGAGCGATTCCTGTGTCACCACTTTTACATTCCGATGCACCTCTGCTGGTTTACTGTATCCCTTGAACCTTCACATAGACGATGAAACACAGAATTTACATCCGAATTAAATATAAGAGACATAATGGCGATTTAAGTACAAGAAGAATGAGTCTCCTTACTGTCTATGTTTACTGCATGTTTACTGTATCCCTTGGACCTTAACATTGACGATGAAACACAGAAATTGCTTTGGAATTAAATATAAGAGACACAATGGCCACTTAAGTAAAACAAACTGAGTCTTCTTACTGTCTATGTTTTGAGCGTTTACTGTGTCACCAATTTTACATTCCGATGCACCTCTGCATGATTACTGTATCCCTTGGACCTTCACATTGACGATGTAACACAGAAATTGCATAGGAATTAAATGAAACAGACACACTGCCGACTCAAGTACAAGAAGACTGAGGCTTCTTACTGTCTATGAATTGAGCGATTCCTGTGTCACCACTTTTACATTCCGATGCACCTCGGCTGGTTTACTGTATCCCTTGGACCTTCACATTGACGATGAAACACAGAAATTGCATCGGAATTAAATATAAGAGACACAATGTCTACTTAAGTACAAGAAGACTGAGTCTTCTTACTGTCTATGATTTGAGCGATTCCTGTGTCACCAATTTGACATTCCGATGCACCTCTGCTGGTTTACTGTATCCCTTGGAACTTCACATAGACGATGAAACACAGAAATTGCATCGGAATTAAATATAAGACACGCAATGGCCACTTAAGTAAAGGAAGACTGAGTCTTCTTACTGTCTATGTTTTGAGCGTTTCCTGTGTCACCAGTTTTACATTCCGGTGCACCTCCGCAGGTTTACTGTATCCCTTGGACCTTCACATTGACGATGATACACCGAAATTGCATCGAAATTAAATATAAGAGACACACGGCCGACTTAAGTACAAGAGGACTGAGTCTTCTTACTGTCTATGTTTTAAGCGTTTCCTGCGTCCCCAGTTTTACATTCCGATGCACCCCTGTAGGTTTACTTTATCCCTTGGACCTTCACATTGACGATGAAACACAGAATTTGCATCGGAATTAAATATAAAAGACACTATGCCGTCTTAAGTAAAGAGGACTGAGTCTTCTTACTGTCTATGTTTTGAGCGTTTCCTGTGTCACCAGTTTTACATTCCGATGCATTTCCGCAGGTTTACTGTATCCCTTGGACCTTCACATTGACGATGATACACCGAAATTGCATCGGAATTAAATGTAAGAGACACACGGCCGACTTAAGTACAAGAAGACTGTGTCTTCTTACTGTCTATGTTTTAAGCGTTTCCTGCGTCCCCAGTTTTACATTCCGATGCACCTCTGTAGGTTTACTGTATCCCTTGGTCCTTCACATTGACGATGGAACACAGAATTTGCATCGGAATTAAATATAAAAGACACTATGCCGTCTTAAGTACAAGAGGACTGAGTATTCTTACTGTCTATGTTTTGAGCGTTTCCTGTGTCACCAGTTTCACATTCCGATGCACCTCTGCATGTTTACTGTATCCCTTGGACCTTCACATTGACGATGAAACACAGAAATTGCATCGGAATTAAATATAAGAGACTCAATGGCCACTTAAGTAAATGAAGACTGAGTCTTCTTACTGTCTATGATTTGAGCGTTTCCTGTGTCACCTGTTTTACATTCCGATGCCCCTCCGCAGGTTTACTGTATCCCTTGGACCTTCACATTGACGATGATACACAGAAATTGCATCGGAATTAAATATAAGAGACACACGGCCGACTTAAGTACAAGAAGAAATAGTCTTCTTACTGTCTATGTTTTAAGCGTTTCCTGTGTCCCCAGTTATACATTCCGATGCACCTCTGTAGGTTTACTGTATCCCTTGGACCTTCACATTGGCGATGTAACAAAGGAATTCCATCGGAATTAAATATAACCGACACAATGCCGACTTAAGTACAAGAAGGCTGTGTCTTCTTACAGTCTATGTTTTGAGCATTTCCTCTGTTGCCAGTTTGACATTCCGATGCACGTCTGCAGGTTTATGTATCCCTTGGACGTTCACATTGACGATGAAACACCGAAATTGCATTGGAATTAAATATAAGAGACACAATGCCTACTTAAGTACAAGATGACTGAGTCTTCTTACTGTCTATGATCTGAGCGATTCCTGTGTCACCACTTTTACATTCCGATGCACCTCTGCTGGTTTACTGTATCCCTTGAACCTTCACATAGACGATGAAACACA
The DNA here is from genome assembly GCF_023898315.1 of Schistocerca nitens. Taxonomy (NCBI): domain Eukaryota; kingdom Metazoa; phylum Arthropoda; class Insecta; order Orthoptera; family Acrididae; genus Schistocerca; species Schistocerca nitens. The sequence goes on along the minus strand of NC_064621.1, from coordinate 13,348,143 downwards.
GAATTTACATCCGAATTAAATATAAGAGACACAATGGCGATTTAAGTACAAGAAGAATGAGTCTCCTTACTGTCTATGTTTACTGCATGTTTACTGTATCCCTTGGACCTTAACATTGACGATGAAACACAGAAATTGCTTTGGAATTAAATATAAGAGACACAATGGCCACTTAAGTAAAACAAACTGAGTCTTCTTACTGTCTATGTTTTGAGCGTTTACTGTGTCACCAGTGTTACATTCCGATGCACCTCCGCAGGTTTACTGTATGCCTTTGACCTTCACATTGACGATGACACACAGAAATTAAATCGGAATTAAATATAAGAGACACTATGCCTTCTTAAGTACAAGAAGACTGAGTCTTCTTACTGTCTATGTTTTGAGCGTTTCCTGTGTCACCAATTTTACATTCCGATGCACCTCTGCATGATTACTGTATCCCTTGGACCTTCACATTGACGATGTAACACAGAAATTGCATAGGAATTAAATGAAACAGACACACTGCCGACTCAAGTACAAGAAGACTGAGGCTTCTTACTGTCTATGAATTGAGCGATTCCTGTGTCACCACTTTTACATTCCGATGCACCTCGGCTGGTTTACTGTATCCCTTGGACCTTCACATTGACGATGAAACACAGAAATTGCATCGGAATTAAATATAAGAGACACAATGTCTACTTAAGTACAAGAAGACTGTGTCTTCTTACTGTCTATGATTTGAGCGATTCCTGTGTCACCAATTTGACATTCCGATGCACCTCTGCTGGTTTACTGTATCCCTTGGAACTTCACATAGACGATGAAACACAGAAATTGCATCGGAATTAAATATAAGACACGCAATGGCCACTTAAGTAAAGGAAGACTGAGTCTTCTTACTGTCTATGTTTTGAGCGTTTCCTGTGTCACCAGTTTTACATTCCGGTGCACCTCCGCAGGTTTACTGTATCCCTTGGACCTTCACATTGACGATGATACACCGAAATTGCATCGAAATTAAATATAAGAGACACACGGCCGACTTAAGTACAAGAGGACTGAGTCTTCTTACTGTCTATGTTTTAAGCGTTTCCTGCGTCCCCAGTTTTACATTCCGATGCACCTCTGTAGGTTTACTTTATCCCTTGGACCTTCACATTGACGATGAAACACAGAATTTGCATCGGAATTAAATATAAAAGACACTATGCCGTCTTAAGTAAAGAGGACTGAGTCTTCTTACTGTCTATGTTTTGAGCGTTTCCTGTGTCACCAGTTTCACATTCCGATGCACCTCTGCATGTTTACTGTATCCCTTGGACCTTCACATTGACGATGAAACACAGAAATTGCATCGGAATTAAATAAAAGAGACACAATGGCCACTTAAGTAAATGAAGACTGAGTCTTCTTACTGTCTATGATTTGAGTGTTTCCTGTGTCACCTGTTTTACATTCCGATGCCCCTCCGCAGGTTTACTGTATCCCTTGGACCTTCACATTGACGATGATACACAGAAATTGCATCGGAATTAAATATAAGAGACACACGGCCGACTTAAGTACAAGAAGACATAGTCTTCTTACTGTCTATGTTTTAAGCGTTTCCTGTGTCCCCAGTTATACATTCCGATGCACCTCTGTAGGTTTACTGTATCCCTTGGACCTTCACATTGACGATGTAACAAAGAAATTCCATCGGAATTAAATATAACCGACACAATGCCGACTTAAGTACAAGAAGGCTGTGTCTTCTTACAGTCTATGTTTTGAGCATTTCCTCTGTTGCCAGATTGACATTCCGATGCACGTCTGCAGGTTTATGTATCCCTTGGACGTTCACGTTGACGATGAAACACAGAAATTGCATTGGAATTAAATATAAGAGACACAATGCCTACATAAGTACAAGAAGACTGAGTCTTCCTACTGTATATGATTTGAGCGATTCCTGTGACACCACTTTTACATTCCGATGCACCTCTGCTGGTTTATTGTATCCCTTGAACCTTCACATAGACGATGAAACACAGAATTTACATCCGAATTAAATATAAGAGACACAATGGCGATTTAAGTACAAGAAGAATGCGTCTCCTTACTGTCTATGTTTACTGCATGTTTACTGTATCCCTTGGACCTTCACATTGACGATGAAACACAGAAATTGCATCGGAATTAAATATAAGAGACACAATGGCCACTTAAGTAAAACAAACTGAGTCTTCTTACTGTCTGTGTTTTGAGCGTTTACTGTGTCACCAGTTTTACATTCCGATGCACTTTCGCAGGTTTACTGTATGCCTTGGACCTTCACATTGACGATGAAACACAGAAATTGCATCGGAATTGAATATAAGTGACACTATGCCGTCTTAAGTACAGGAAGACTGAGTCTTCTTACAATCTATGTTTTGAGCGTTTCGTCTGTTGCCAGTTTTACATTCCGATGCACGTCTGCAGGTTCACTGTATCCCTTGGACGTTCACATTGACGATGAAACACAGAAATTGCGTCGGAATTAAATATAAGAGACGCAATGGCCACTTAAGTAAAAGAAGACTGAGTCTTCATACTGTCTATGTTTTGAGTGTTTCCTGTGTAACCAGTTTTACATTCCGTAGCACCTCCGCAGGTTTACTGTATCCCTTGGACCTTCACATTGACGATGATACACAGAAATTGCATCGGAATTAAATATAAGAGACACACGGCCGACTTAAGTACAAGAAGACTGAGTCTTCTTACTGTCTATGTTTTGAGCGTTTCCTGTGTCACCAATTTGACATTCTGATGCACCTCTGCAGGTTTACTGTATCCCTTGGACCTTCACATTGACGATGAAACACAGAAATTGCAGCGGAATCATATATAAAAGACACTATGAGATCTTAAGTACAAGAAGATTGAGTCTTCTTACTGTCTATGTTTTGAGCGTTTCCTGTGTCACCAGTTTCACATTCCGCTGCACCTCTGCATGTTTACTGTATCCCTTCGACCTTCACATTGACGATGAAACACAGAAATTGCATCGGAATTAAATGTAAGAGACACAATGGCAACTTAAGTAAAACAAACTGAGTCTTCTTACTGTCTATGTTTTGAGCGTTTACTGTGTCACCAGTTTTACATTCCGATGCACCTCCGCAGGTTTACTGTATGCCTTGGACCTTCACATTGACGATGAAACACAGAAATTGCATCAGAATTAAATATAAGAGACACTATGCCTTCTTAAGTACAAGAAGACTGAGTCTTCCTACCGTCTATGTTTTGAGCGTTTCCTGTGTCACCAATTTTACATTCCGATGCACTTCTGCATGATTACTGTATCCCTTGGACCTTCACATTGACGATGTAACACAGAAATTGCATAGGAATTAAATGAAACAGACACACTGCCGACTCAAGTACAAGAAGACATAGTCTTCTTACTGTCTATGTTTTAAGTGTTTCCTGTGTCTTCCCAGTTATACATTCCGATGCACCTCTGTAGGTTTACTGTATCCCTTGGACCTTCACATTGACGATGTAACACAGAAATTCCATTAGGAATTAAATATAACCGACACAATGCCGACTTAAGTACAAGCAGGCTGTGTCTTCTTACAGTCTATGTTTTGAGCATTTCCTCTGTTGCCAGTTTGACATTCCGATGCACGTCTGCAGGTTTATGTATCCCTTGGACGTTCACATCGACGATGAAACACAGAAATTGCATTGGAATTAAATGTAAGAGACACAATGCCTACTTAAGTACAAGAAGACTGTCTTCTTACTGTCTATGTTTTGAGCGTTTCCTGTGTCACCAATTTTACATTCCGATGCACCTCTGCTGGTTTACTGTATCCCTTGAACCTTCACATAGACGATGAAACACAGAATTTACATCCGAATTAAATATAAGAGACACAATGGCGATTTAAGTAAAAGAAGAATGAGACTGCTTACTGTCTATGTTTACTGCATGTTTACTGTATCCCTTGGACCTTCACATTGACGATGAAACACAGAAATTTCATCGGAATTAAATATAAGAGACACAATGGCCACTTAAGTAAAACAAACTGAGTCTTCTTACTGTCTATGTTCTGAGCGTTTACTGTGTCACCGGTTTTACATTCCGATGCACTTCCGCAGTCTTCTTGTACTTAAGACGGCATAGTGTCTTTTATATATGATTCCGCTGCAATTTCTGTGTTTCATCGTCAATGTGAAGGTCCAAGGGATACAGTAAACCAGCCGAGGTGCATCGGAATGTAAAAGTGGTGACACAGGAATCGCTCAATTGTTGGTCAGTAAGAAGACTCAGTCTTCTTGTACTTGAGTCGGCAGTGTGTCTGTTTCATTTAATTCCTATGCAATTTCTGTGTTACATCGTCAATGTGAATGTCCAAGGGGTACAGTAATCATGCAGAGGTGCATCGGAATGTAAAATTGGTGACACAGGAAACGCTCAAAACATAGACAGTAAGAAGACTCAGTCTTCTTGTACTTAGGAAAGCATAGTGTCTCTTATATTTAATTCCGAAGCAATTTCTGTGTTTCATCGTCAATGTGAAGGTCCAAGGCATACAGTAAACCTGCGGAGGTGCATCGGAATGTAAAACTGGTGACACAGTAAACGCTCAAAACATACACAGTAAGAAGACTCAGTTTGTTTTACTTAAGTGGCCATTGTGTCTCTTATATTTAATTCCGATGCAATTTCTGTGTTTCATCGTCAATGTGAAGGTCCAAGGGATACAGTAAACATGCAGAGGTGCAGCGGAATGTGAAACTAGTGACACAGGAAACGCTCAAAACATAGACAGTAAGAAGACTCCATCTTCTTGTACTTAAGATCTCATAGTGTCTTTTATATATGATTCCGCTGCAATTTCTGTGTTTCATCATCAATGTGAAGGTCCAAGGGATACGGTAAACCTGCAGAGGTGCATCAGAATGTCAAATTGGTGACACAGGAAACGCTCAAAACATAGACAGTAAGAAGACTCAGTCTTCTTGTACTTAAGTCGGCCGTGTGTCTCTTATATTTAATTCCGATGCAATTTCTGTGTTACATCGTAAATGTGAACGTCCAAGGGATACAGTGAACCTGCAGACGTGCATCGGAATGTAAAACTGGCAACAGACGAATCGCTCAAAACATAGATTGTAAGAAGACACAGCCTTCTTTTACTTAAGTCGGCATTGTGTCTGTTACATTTACTTCCCAAGCTTTCACTCAGTTAATACTAGGCAGAAATCAAATCTGCATGTGGAATGCACTTCCTTGACTCTTGTGCAGAAAGGAGTGCAGTATTCTGCTGCATCCATTTTCAATAAGCTACCACAAGAACTCAAAAATCTTAGCAGTAGCCCAAACACTTTTAAGTCCAAACTGAAGAGTTTCCTCGTGGCTCACTCCTTCTATTCTGTCGAGGAGCTCCTGGAAGAGCTAAAAAATTAAGCAAATTCCAGTGTTACATTATTGATTTTCTTTATTTAAACTAACGACTTGTCGCCCGAATATGATTCTTATATTTCATTTTATCTGTTTCTAAAATCGTGTTATAATTTCATGTATTGACTCGTTCCATGACCATGGAGACTTCTCCTTAATGTGGTCCCACGGAACAATAAATAAATAAATAAATAAAATAAAAATAAAAACTATGCCGTCTTAAGTACAAGAAGACTGAGTCTTCTTACTGTCTATGTTTTGAGCGTTTCCTGTGTCACCAATTTTACATTCCGATGCACCTCTGCATGATTACTGTATCCCTTGGACCTTCACATTGACGATGTAACACAGAAATTGCATAGGAATTAAATGAAACAGACACACTGCCGACTCGAGTATAAGAAGACTGAGTCTTCTTACTCTCTATGAATTGAGCGATTCCTGTGTCACCACTTTTACATTCCGATGCACCTCGGCTGGTTTACTGTATCCCTTGGACCTTCACATTGACGATGAAACACAGAAATTGCATCGGAAGTAAATGTAACAGACACAATGCCGACTTAAGTAAAAGAAGGCTGAGTCTTCTTACAATCTATGTTTTGAGCGTTTCGTCTGTTGCCAGTTTTACATTCCGATGCACGTCTGCAGGTTCACTGTATCCCTTGGACGTTCACATTGACGATGTAACACAGAAATTGCATCGGAATTAAATATAAGAGACGCAATGGCCACTTAAGTAAAAGAAGACTGAGTCTTCATACTGTCTATGTTTTGAGTGTTTCCTGTGTAACCAGTTTTACATTCCGTAGCACCTCCGCAGGTTTACTGTATCCCTTGGACCTTCACATTGACGATGATACACAGAAATTGCATCGGAATTAAATATAAGAGACACACGGCCGACTTAAGTACAAGAAGACTGAGTCTTCTTACTGTCTATGTTTTGAGCGTTTCCTGTGTCACCAATTTGACATTCTGATGCACCTCTGCAGGTTTACTGTATCCCTTGGACCTTCACATTGACGATGAAACACAGAAATTGCAGCGGAATCATATATAAAAGACACTATGAGATCTTAAGTACAAGAAGATTGAGTCTTCTTACTGTCTATGTTTTGAGCGTTTCCTGTGTCACCAGTTTCACATTCCGCTGCACCTCTGCATGTTTACTGTATCCCTTGGACCTTCACATTGACGATGAAACACAGAAATTGCATCGGAATTAAATATAAGAGACACAATGGCCACTTAAGTAAAACAATCTGAGTCTTCTTACTGTCTATGTTTTGAGCGTTTACAGTGTCACCAGTTTTACATTCCGATGCACCTCCGCAGGTTTACTGTATGCCTTGGACCTTCACATTGACGATGAAACACAGAAATTGCATCACAATTAAATATAAGAGACACTATGCCTTCTTAAGTACAAGAAGACTGAGTCTTCCTACTGTCTATGTTTTGAGCGTTTCCTGTGTCACCAATTTTACATTCCGATGCACTTCTGCATGATTACTGTATCCCTTGGACCTTCACATTGACGATGTAACACAGAAATTGCATAGGAATTAAATGAAACAGACACACTGTTGACTCAAGTACAAGAAGACATAGTCTTCTTACTGTCTATGTTTTAAGCGTTTCCTGTGTCTCCCCAGTTATACATTCCGATGCACATCTGTAGGTTTACTGTACCCCTTGGACCTTCACATTGACGATGTAACACAGAAATTCCATTAGGAATTAAATATAACCGACACAATGCCGACTTAAGTACAAGAAGGCTGTGTCTTCTTACAGTCTATGTTTTGAGCATTTCCTCTGTTGCCAGTTTGACATTCCGATGCACGTCTGCAGGTTTATGTATCCCTTGGACGTTCACATTGACGATGAAACACAGAAATTGCATTGGAATTAAATATAAGAGACACAATGCTTACTTAAGTACAAGAAGACTGAGTCTTCTTACTGTCTATGTTTTGAGCGTTTCCTGTGTCACCAATTTTACATTCCGATGCACCTCTGCTGGTTTACTGTATCCCTTGAACCTTCACATAGATGATGAAACACAGAATTTACATCCGAATTAAATATAAGAGACACAATGGCGATTTAAGTAAAAGAAGAATGAGACTGCTTACTGTCTATGTTTACTGCATGTTTACTGTATCCCTTGGACCTTCACATTGACGATGAAACACAGAAATTGCATCGGAATTGAATATAAGTGACACTATGCCGTCTTAAGTACAAGAAGACAGAGTCTTCTTACTGTCTATGTTTTGAGCGTTTCCTGTGTCACCAATTTTACTTTCCGATGCACCTCTGCATGATTACTGTATCCCTTGGACCTTCACATTGACGATGTAACACAGAAATTGCATAGGAATTAAATGAAACAGACACACTGCCGACTCAAGTACAAGAAGACTGAGTCTTCTTACTGTCTATGAATTGAGCGATTCCTGTGTCACCACTTTTACATTCCGATGCACCTCGGCTGGTTTACTGTATCCCTTGGACCTTCACATTGACGATGAAACACAGAAATTGCATCGGAATTAAATATAAGAGACACTATGCCGTCTTAAGTACAAGAAGACTGAGTCTTCTTACTGTCTATGTTTTGAGCGTTTCCTGTGTCACCAATTTTACATTCCGATGCACCTCTGCATGATTACTGTATCCCTTGGACCTTCACATTGACGATGTAACACAGAAATTGCATAGGAATTAAATGAAACAGACACACTGCCGACTCAAGTACAAGAAGACTGAGTCTTCTTACTGTCTATGTTTTAAGCGTTTCCTGTGTCCCCAGTTTTACATTCCGATGCACCTCTGTAGGTTTACTGTATCCCTTGGACCTTCACATTGACCATGAAACACAGAATTTGCATCGGAAGTAAATATAAAAGACACTAAGCCGTCTTAAGTACAAGAAGACTGAGTCTTCTTACTGTCTATGTTTTGAGCGTTTCCTGTGTCACCAGTTTCACATTCCGATGCACCTCAGCATGTTTACTGTATCCCTTGGACCTTCACATTGACGATGTAACACAGAAATTGCATAGGAATTAAATGAAACAGACACACTGCCGACTCAAGTACAAGTAGACATAGTCTTCTTACTGTCTATGTTTTAAGCGTTTCCTGTGTCTCCCCAGTTATACATTCCGATGCACCTCTGTAGGTTTACTGTACCCCTTGGACCTTCACATTGACGATGTAACACAGAAATTCCATTAGGAATTAAATATAACCGACACAATGCCGACTTAAGTACAAGAAGGCTGTGTCTTCTTACAGTCTATGTTTTGAGCATTTCCTCTGTTGCCAGTTTGACATTCCGATGCACGTCTGCAGGTTTATGTATCCCTTGGACGTTCACATTGACGATGAAACACAGAAATTGCATTGGAATTAAATATAAGAGACACAATGCTTACTTAAGTACAAGAAGACTGAGTCTTCTTACTGTCTATGTTTTGAGCGTTTCCTGTGTCACCAATTTTACATTCCGATGCACCTCTGCTGGTTTACTGTATCCCTTGAACCTTCACATAGACGATGAAACACAGAATTTACATCCGAATTAAATATAAGAGACACAATGGCGATTTAAGTAAAAGAAGAATGAGAGTGCTTACTGTCTATGTTTACTGCATGTTTACTGTATCCCTTGGACCTTAACATTGACGATGAAACACAGAAATTGCATCGGAATTAAATATAAGAGACACAATAGCCACTTAAGTAAAACATACTGAGTCTTCTTACTGTCTATGTTCTGAGCGTTTACTGTGTCACCGGTTTTACATTCCGATTCACTTCCGCAGGTTTACTGTATCCCTTGGACCTTCACATTGACGATGAAACACAGAAATTGCATCGGAATTGAATATAAGTGACACTATGCCGTCTTAAGTACAAGAAGACAGAGTCTTCTTACTGTCTATGTTTTGAGCGTTTCCTGTGTCACCAATTTTACATTCCGATGCACCTCTGCATGATTACTGTATCCCTAGGACCTTCACATTGACGATGTAACACAGAAATTGCATAGGAATTAAATGAAACAGACACACTGCCGACTCAAGTACAAGAAGACTGAGTCTTCTTACTGTCTATGAATTGAGCGATTCCTGTGTCACCACTTTTACATTCCGATGCACCTCGGCTGGTTTACTGTATCCCTTGGACCTTCACATTGACGATGAAACACAGAAATTGCATCGGAAGTAAATGTAACAGACACAATGACGATTTAAGTAAAAGAAGGCTGAGTCTTCTTACAATCTATGTTTTGAGCGTTTCGTCTGTTGCCAGTTTTACATTCCGATGCACCTCTGCAGGTTCACTGTATCCCTTGGACGTTCACATTGGCGATGTAACACAGAAATTGCATCGGAATTAAATATAAGAGACGCAATGGCCACTTAAGTAAAAGAAGACTGAGTCTTCATACTGTCTATGTTTTGAGTGTTTCCTGTGTAACCAGTTTTACATTCCGTAGCACCTCCGCAGGTTCACTGTATCCCTTGGACCTTCACATTGACGATGATACACAGAAATTGCATCGGAATTAAATATAAGAGACACACGGCCGACTTAAGTACAAGAAGACTGAGTCTTCTTACTGTCTATGTTTTGAGCGTTTCCTGTGTCACCAATTTGACATTCTGATGCACCTCTGCAGGTTTACCGTATCCCTTGGACCTTCACATTGATGATGAAACACAGAAATTGCAGCGGAATCATATATAAAAGACACTATGAGATCTTAAGTACAAGAAGATGGAGTCTTCTTACTGTCTATGTTTTGAGCGTTTCCTGTGTCACTAGTTTCACATTCCGCTGCACCTCTGCATGTTTACTGTATCCCTTGGACCTTCACATTGACGATGAAACACAGAAATTGCATCGGAATTAAATATAAGAGACACAATGGCCACTTAAGTAAAACAAACTGAGTCTTCTTACTGTCTATGTTTTGAGCGTTTACTGTGTCACCAGTTTTACATTCCGATGCACCTCCGCAGGTTTACTGTATGCCTTGGACCTTCACATTGACGATGAAACACAGAAATTGCATCGGAATTAAATATAAGAGACACTATGCTTTCCTAAGTACAAGAAGACTGAGTCTTCTTACTGTCTATGTTTTGAGCGTTTCCTGTGTCACCAATTTTACATTCCGATGCACCTCTGCATGATTACTGTACCCCTTGGACATTCACATTGACGATGTAACACAGAAATTGCATAGGAATTAAATGAAACAGACACACTGCCGACTCAAGTACAAGAAGACTGAGTCTTCTTACTGACCAACAATTGAGCGATTCCTGTGTCACCACTTTTACATTCCGATGCACCTCGGCTGGTTTACTGTATCCCTTGGACCTTCACATTGACGATGAAACACAGAAATTGCAGCGGAATCATATATAAAAGACACTATGCCGTCTTAAGTACAAGAAGACTGAGTCTTCTTACTGTCTATGATTTGAGCGTTTCCTGTGTCACCAGTTTCACATTCCGATGCACCTCTGCATGTTTACTGTATCCCTTGGACCTTCACATTGACGATGAAACACAGAAATTGCATCGGAATTAAATATAAGAGACACTATGCCGTCTTAAGTACAAGAAGACTGAGTCTTCTTACTGTCTATGTTTTGAGCGTTTCCTGTGTCACCAATTTTACATTCCGATGCACCTCTGCATGATTACTGTATCCCTTGGACCTTCACATTGACGATGTAACACAGAAATTGCATAGGAATTAAATGAAACAGACACACTGCCGACTCAAGTACAAGAAGACTGAGTCTTCTTACTGTCTATGTTTTAAGCGTTTCCTGTGTCCCCAGTTTTATATTCCGATGCACCTCTGTAGGTTTACTGTATCCCTTGGACCTTCACATTGACGATGAAACACAGAATTTGCATCGGAAGTAAATATAAAAGACACTAAGCCGTCTTAAGTACAAGAAGACTGAGTCTTCTTACTGTCTATGTTTTGAGCGTTTCCTGTGTCACCAGTTTCACATTCCGATGCATCTCAGCATGTTTACTGTATCCCTTGGACCTTCACATTGACGATGTAACACAGAAATTGCATAGGAATTAAATGAAACAGACACACTGCCGACTCAAGTACAAGAAGACTGAGTCTTCTTGCTGTCTATGTTTTAAGCGTTTCCTGTGTCCCCAGTTTTACATTCCGATGCACCTCTGTAGCTTTACTGTATCCCTTGGACCTTCACATTGACGATGAAACACAGAATTTGCATCGGAAGTAAATATAAAAGACACTAAGCCGTCTTAAGTACAAGAAGACTGAGTCTTCTTACTGTCTATGTTTTGAGCGTTTCCTGTGTCACCAGTTTCACATTCCGATGCACCTCTGCATGTTTACTGTATCCCTTGGACCTTCACATTGACGATGAGACACAGAAATTGCATCAGAATTAAATATAAGAGACACAATGGCCACTTAAGTAAAAGAAGACGAGTCTTCTTACTGTCTATGTTTTGAGCTTTTCCTGTGTCACCTGTTTTACATTCCAATGCACCTCCGCAGGTTTACTGTATCCCTTGGACCTTCACATTGACGATGATACACAGAAATTGCATCGGAATTAAATATAAGAGACACACGGCCGACTTAAGTACAAGAAGACTGAGTCTTCTTACTGTCTATGTTTTGAGCGTTTCCTGTGTCACCAATTTGACATTCTGATGCACCTCTGCAGGTTTACTGTATCCCTTGGACCTTCACATTGACGATGAAACACAGAAATTGCAGCGGAATCATATATAAAACACACTATGAGATCTTAAGTACAAGAAGATTGAGTCTTCTTACTGTCTATGTTTTGAGCGTTTCCTGTGTCACCAGTTTCACATTCCGCTGCACCTCTGCATGTTTACTGTATCCCTTGGACCTTCACATTGACGATGAAACACAGAAATTGCATCGGAATTAAATATAAGAGACACAATGGCCACTTAAGTAAAACAAACTGAGTCTTCTTACTGTCTATGTTTTGAGCGTTTACTGTGTCACCAGTTTTACATTCCGATGCACCTCCGCAGGTTTACTGTATGCCTTGGACCTTCACATTGGCGATGAAACACAGAAATTGCATCGGAATTAAATATAAGAGACACTATGCCTTCTTAAGTACAAGAAGACTGAGTCTTCTTACTGTCTATGCTTTGAGCGTTTCCTGTGTCACCAATTTTACATTCCGATGCACCTCTGCATGTTTACTGTACCCCTTGGACCTTCACATTGACGATGTAACACAGAAATTGCATAGGAATTAAATGAAACAGACACACTGCCGACTCAAGTACAAGAAGACTGAGTCTTCTTACTGACCATGCATTGAGCGATTCCTGTGTCACCACTTTTACATTCCGATGCACCTCGGCTGGTTTACTGTATCCCTTGGACCTTCACATTGACGATGAAACACAGAACGTGCAGCGGAATCATATATAAAAGACACGATGCCGTCTTAAGTACAAGAAGACTGAGTCTTCTTACTGTCTATGTTTTGAGCGTTTCCTGTGTCACCAGTTTCACATTCCGATGCACCTCTGCATGTTTACTGTATCCCTTGGACCTTCACATTGACGATGATACACAGAAATTGCATCGGAATTAAATATAAGAGACACACGGCCGACTTACGTACAAGAAGACTGAGTCTTCTTACTGTCTATGTTTTGAGCGTTTCCTGTGTCACCAATTTGACATTCTGATGCACCTCTGCAGGTTTACCGTATCCCTTGGACCTTCACATTGACGATGAAACACAGAAATTGCAGCGGAATCATATATAAGAGACACTATGAGATCTTAAGTACAAGAAGATTGAGTCTTCTTACTGTCTATGTTTTGAGCGTTTCCTGTGTCACCAGTTTCACATTCCGCTGCACCTCTGCATGTTTACTGTATCCCTTGGACCTTCACATTGACGATGAAACACAGAAATTGCATCGGAATTAAATATAAGAGACACAATGGCCACTTAAGTAAAACAAACTGAGTCTTCTTACTGTCTATGTTTTGAGCGTTTACTGTGTCACCAGTTTCACATTCCGATGCACCTCTGCATGTTTACTGTATCCCTTGGACCTTAACATTGACGATGAAACACAGAAATTGCATCGGAATTAAATATAAGAGACACTATGCCGTCTTAAGTACATGAAGACTGAGTCTTCTTACTGTCTATGTTTTGAGCGTTTCCTGTGTCACCAATTTTACATTCCGATGCACCTCTGCATGATTACTGTATCCCTTGGACCTTCACATTGACGATGTAACACAGAAATTGCATAGGAATTAAATGAAACAGACACACTGCCGACTCAAGTACAAGAAGACTGAGTCTTCTTACTGTCTATGTTTTAAGCGTTTCCTGTGTCCCCAGTTTTACATTCCGATGCACCTCTGTAGGTTTACTGTATCCCTTGGACCTTCACATTGACGATGAAACACAGAATTTGCATCGGAAGTAAATATAAAAGACACTAAGCCGTCTTAAGTACAAGAAGACTGAGTCTTCTTACTGTCTATGTTTTGAGCGTTTCCTGTGTCACCAGTTTCACATTCCGATGCACCTCTGCATGTTTACTGTATCCCTTGGACCTTCACATTGACGATGAAACACAGAAATTGCATAAGAATTAAATATAAGAGACACAATGGCCACTTATGTAAAAGAAGACTGAGTCTACTTACTGTCTATGTTTTGAGCGTTTCCTGTGTCACCTGTTTTACATTCCGATGCACCTCCGCAGGTTTACTGTATCCCTTGGACCTTCACATTGACGATGATACACAGAAATTGCATCGGAATTAAATATAAGAGACACACGGCCGACTTAAGTACAAGAAGACATTGTCTTCTTACTGTCTATGTTTTAAGCGTTTCCTGTGTCCCCAGTTTTACATTCCGATGCACCTCTGCATGATTTCTGTATCCCTTGGACCTTCACATTGACGATGTAACACAGAAATTGCATAGGAATTAAATGAAACAGACACACTGCCGACTCAAGTACAAGAAGACTGAGTCTTCTTACTGTCTATGAATTGAGCGATTCCTGTGTCACCACTTTTACATTCCGATGCACCTCGGCTGGTTTACTGTATCCCTTGGACCTTCACATTGACGATGAAACACAGAAATTGCATCGGAAGTAAAAATAACAGACACAATGCCGACTTAAGTACAAGAAGGCTGAGTCTTCTTACAATCTATGTTTTGAGCGTTTCGTCTGTTGCCAGTTTTACATTCCGATGCACGTCTGCAGGTTCACTGTATCCCTTGGACGTTCACATTGACGATGTAACACAGAAATTGCATCGGAATTAAATATAAGAGACGCAATGGCCACTTAAGTAAAAGAAGACTGAGTCTTCATACTGTCTATGTTTTGAGTGTTTCCTGTGTAACCAGTTTTACATTCCGTAGCACCTCCGCAGGTTTACTGTATCCCTTGGACCTTCACATTGACGATGATACACAGAAATTGCATCGGAATTAAATATAAGAGACACACGGCCGACTTAAGTACAAGAAGACTGAGTCTTCTTACTGTCTATGTTTTGAGCGTTTCCTGTGTCACCAATTTGACATTCTGATGCACCTCTGCAGGTTTACTGTATCCCTTGGACCTTCACATTGACGATGAAACACAGAAATTGCATCGGAATTAAATATAAGAGACGCAATGGCCACTTAAGTAAAAGAAGACTGAGTCTTCATACTGTCTATGTTTTGAGTGTTTCCTGTGTAACCAGTTTTACATTCCGTAGCACCTCCGCAGGTTTACTGTATGCCTTGGACCTTCACATTGACGATGAAACACAGAAATTGCATCGGAATTAAATATAAGAGACACTATGCCTTCTTAAGTTCAAGAAGACTGAGTCTTCTTACTGTCTATGTTTTGAGCGTTTCCTGTGTCACCAATTTTACATTCCGATGCACCTCTGCATGTTTACTGTCCCCCTTGGACCTTCACAGTGACGATGTAACACAGAAATTGCATAGGAATTAAATGAAACAGACACACTGCCGACTCAAGTACAAGAAGGCTAAGTCTTCTTACTGACCATGAATTGAGCGATTCCTGTGTCACCACTTTTACATTCCGATGCACCTCGGCTGGTTTACTATATCCCTTGGACCTTCACATTGACGATGAAACACAGAAATTGCAGCGGAAACATATATAAAAGACACTATGCCGTCTTAAGTACAAGAAGACTGATTCTTCTTACTGTCTATGTTTTGAGCGTTTCCTGTGTCACCAGTTTCACATTCCGATGCACCTCTGCATGTTTACTGTATCCCTTGGACCTTCACATTGACGATGAAACACAGAAATTGCATCGGAATTAAATATAAGAGACACTATGCCGTCTTAAGTACAAGAAGACTGAGTCTTCTTACTGTCTATGTTTTGAGCGTTTCCTGTGTCACCAATTTTACATTCCGATGCACCTCTGCATGATTACTGTATCCCTTGGACCTTCACATTGACGATGTAACACAGAAATTGCGTAGGAATTAAATGAAACAGACACACTGCCGACTCAAGTACAAGAAGACTGAGTCTTCTTACTGTCTATGTTTTAAGCGTTTCCTGTGTCCCCAGTTTTACATTCCGATGCACCTCTGTAGGTTTACTGTATCCCTTGGACCTTCACATTGACGATGAAACACAGAATTTGCATCGGAAGTAAATATAAAAGACACTAAGCCGTCTTAAGTACAAGAAGACTGAGTCTTCTTACTGTCTATGCTTTGAGCGTTTCCTGTGTCACCAGTTTCACATTCCGATGCACCTCTGCATGTTTACTGTATCCCTTGGACCTTCACATTGACGATGAAACACAGAAATTGCATCGGAATTAAATATAAGAGACACAATGGCCACTTAAGTAAAAGAAGACGAGTCTTCTTACTGTCTATGTTTTGAGCGTTTCCTGTGTCACCTGTTTTACATTCCGATGCACCTCCGCAGGTTTACTGTATCCCTTGGACCTTCACATTGACGATGATACACAGAAATTGCATCGGAATTAAATATAAGAGACACACGGCCGACTTAAGTACAAGAAGACATTGTCTTCTTACTGTCTATGTTTTAAGCGTTTAATGTGTACCCAGTTTTTCATTCCGATGCACCTCTGCATGATTACTGTATCCCTTGGACCTTCACATTGACGATGAAACACAGAAATTGCATCGGAAGTAAATATAACAGACACAATGCCGACTTAAGTACAAGAAGGCTGAGTTTTCTTACAATCTATGTTTTGAGCGTTTCGTCTGTTGCCAGTTTTACATTCCGATTCACGTCTGCAGGTTCACTGTATCCCTTGGACGTTCACATTGACGATGTAACACAGAAATTGCATCGCAATTAAATATAAGAGACGCAATGGCCACTTCAGTAAAAGAAGACTGAGTCTTCATACTGTCTATGTTTTGAGTGTTTCCTGTGTAACCAGTTTTACATTCCGTAGCACCTCCACAGGTTTACTGTATCCCTTGGACCTTCACATTGACGATGATACACAGAAATTGCATCGGAATTAAATACAAGAGACACACGGCCGTCTTAAGTACAAGAAGACTGAGTCTTCTTACTGTCTATGCTTTGAGCGTTTCCTGTGTCACCAATTTGACATTCTGATGCACCTCTGCAGGTTTACTGTATCCCTTGGACCTTCACATTGACGATGAAACACAGAAATTGCAGCGGAATCATATATAAAACACACTATGAGATCTTAAGTACAAGAAGATTGAGTCTTCTTACTGTCTATGTTTTGAGCGTTTCCTGTGTCACCAGTTTCACATTCCGCTGCACCTCTGCATGTTTACTGTATCCCTTGGACCTTCACATTGACGATGAAACACAGAAATTGCATCGGAATTAAATATAAGAGACACAATGGCCACTTAAGTAAAACAAACTGAGAATTCTTACTGTCTATGTTTTGAGCGTTTACTGTGTCACAAGTTTTACATTCCGATGCACCTCCGCAGGTTTACTGTATGCCTTGGACCTTCACATTGACGATGAAACACAGAAATTGCATCGGTATTAAATATAAGAGACACTATGCCTTCTTAAGTACAAGAAGACTGAGTCTTCTTACTGTCTATGTTTTGAGCGTTTCCTGTGTCACCAATTTTACATTCCGATGCACCTCTGCATGTTTACTGTACCCCTTGGACCTTCACATTGACGATGTAACACAGAAATTGCATAGGAATTAAATGAAACAGACACACTGCCGACTCAAGTACAAGAAGACTGAGTCTTCTTACTGACCATGCATTGAGCGATTCCTGTGTCACCACTTTTACATTCCGATGCACCTCGGCTGGTTTACTGTATCCCTTGGACCTTCACATTGACGATGAAACACAGAACTTGCAGCGGAATCATATATAAAAGACACGATGCCGTCTTAAGTACAAGAAGACTGAGTCTTCTTACTGTCTATGTTTTGAGCGTTTCCTGTGTAACCAGTTTCACATTCCGATGCACCTCTGCATGTTTACTGTGTCCCTTGGACCTTCACATTGACGATGATACACAGAAATTGCATCGGAATTAAATATAAGAGACACACGGCCGACTTACGTACAAGAAGACTGAGTCTTCTTACTGTCTATGTTTTGAGCGTTTCCTGTGTCACCAATCTGACATTCTGATGCACCTCTGCAGGTTTACCGTATCCCTTGGACTTCTCACATTGACGATGAAACACAGAAATTGCAGCGTAATCATATATAAAAGACACTATGAGATCTTAAGTACAAGAAGATTGAGTCTTCTTACTGTCTATGTTTTGAGCGTTTCCTGTGTCACCAGTTTCACATTCCGCTGCACCTCTGCATGTTTACTGTATCCCTTGGACCTTCACATTGACGATGAAACACAGAAATTGCATCGGAATTAAATATAAGAGACACAATGGCCACTTAAGTAATACAAACTGAGTCTTCTTACTGTCTATGTTTTGAGCGTTTACTGTGTCACCAGTTTTACATTCCGATGCACCTCCGCAGGTTTACTGTATGCCTTGGACCTTCACATTGACGATGATACACAGAAATTGCATCGGTATTAAATATAAGAGACACTATGCCTTCTTAAGTACAAGAAGACTGAGTCTTCTTACTGTCTATGTTTTGAGCGTTTCCTGTGTCACCAATTTTACATTCCGATGCACCTCTGCATGTTTACTGTACCCCTTGGACCTTCACATTGACGATGTAACACAGAAATTGCATAGGAATTAAATGAAACAGACACACTGCCGACTCAAGTACAAGAAGACTGAGTCTTCTTACTGACCATGCATTGAGCGATTCCTGTGTCACCACTTTTACATTCCGATTCACCTCGGCTGGTTTACTGTATCCCTTGGACCTTCACATTGACGATGAAACACAGAACTTGCAGCGGAATGATATATAAAAGACACGATGCCGTCTTAAGTACAAGAAGACTGAGTCTTCTTACTGTCTATGTTTTGAGCGTTTCCTGTGTAACCAGTTTCACATTCCGATGCACCTCTGCATGTTTACTGTGTCCCTTGGACCTTGACATTGACGATGATACACAGAAATTGCATCGGAATTAAATATAAGAGACACACGGCCGACTTACGTACAAGAAGACTGAGTCTTCTTACTGTCTATGTTTTGAGCGTTTCCTGTGTCACCTGTTTTACATTCCGATGCACCTCTGCAGGTTTACCGTATCCCTTGGACTTCTCACATTGACGATGAAACACAGAAATTGCAGCGTAATCATATATAAAGGACACTATGAGATCTTAAGTACAAGAAGATTGAGTCTTCTTACTGTCTATGTTTTGAGCGTTTCCTGTGTCACCAGTTTCACATTCCGCTGCACCTCTGCATGTTTACTGTATCCCTTGGACCTTCACATTGACGATGAAACACAGAAATTGCATCGGAATTAAATATAAGAGACACAATGGCCACTTAAGTAATACAAACTGAGTCTTCTTACTGTCTATGTTTTGAGCGTTTACTGTGTCACCAGTTTTACATTCCGATGCACCTCCGCAGGTTTACTGTATGCCTTGGACCTTCACATTGACGATGAAACACAGAAATTGCATCGGAATTAAATATAAGAGACACTATGCCTTCTTAAGTACAAGAAGACTGAGTCTTCTTACTGTCAATGTTTTGAGCGTTTCCTGTGTCACCAATTTTACATTCCGATGCACCTCTGCATGATTACTGTACCCCTTGGACCTTCACATTGACGATGTAACACAGAAATTGCATAGGAATTAAATGAAACAGACACACTGCCGACTCAAGTACAAGAAGACTGAGTCTTCTTACTGACCATGAATTGAGCGATTCCTGTGTCACCACTTTTACATTCCGATGCACCTCGGCTGGTTTACTGTATCCCTTGGACCTTCACATTGACGATGAAACACAGAAATTGCAGCGGAATCATATATAAAAGACACTATGCCGTCTTAAGTACAAGAAGACTGAGTCTTCTTACTGTCTATGTTTTGGTCGTTTCCTGTGTCACCAGTTTCACATTCCGATGCACCTCTGCATGTTTACTGTATCCCTTGGACCTTCACATTGACGATGAAACACAGAATTTGCATCGGAAGTAAATATAAAAGACACTAAGCCGTCTTAAGTACAAGAAGACTGAGTCTTCTTACTGTCTATGTTTTGAGCGTTTCCTGTGTCACCAGTTTCACATTCCGATGCACCTCTGCATGTTTACTGTATCCCTTGGACCTTCACATTGACGATGAAACACAGAAATTGCATCAGAATTAAATATAAGAGACACAATGGCCACTTATGTAAAAGAAGACTGAGTCTTCTTACTGTCTATGATTTGAGCGTTTCCTGTGTCACCTGTTTTACATTCCGATGCACCTCCGCAGGTTTACTGTATCCCTTGGACCTTCACATTGACGATGATACACAGAAATTGCATCGGAATTAAATATAAGAGACACACGGCCGACTTAAGTACAAGAAGACATTGTCTTCTTACTGTCTATGTTTCAAGCGTTTCCTGTGTCCCCAGTTTTACATTCCGATGCACCTCTGTAGGTTTACTGTATCCCTTGGACCTTCACATTGACGATGAAACACAGAATTTGCATCGGAAGTAAATATAAAAGACACTAAGCCGTCTTAAGTACAAGAAGACTGAGTCTTCTTACTGTCTATGTTTTGAGCGTTTCCTGTGTCACCAGTTTCACATTCCGATGCACCTCTGCATGTTTATTGTATCCCTTGAACCTTCACATTGACGATGAAACACGGAAATTGCATCAGAATTAAATATAAGAGACACAATGGCCACTTATGTAAAAGAAGACTGAGTCTTCTTACTGTCTATGTTTTGAGCGTTTCCTGTGTCACCTGTTTTACATTCCGATGCACCTCCGCAGGTTTACTGTATCCCTTGGACCTTCACATTGACGATGATACACAGAAATTGCATCGGAATTAAATATAAGAGACACACAGCCGACTTAAGTACAAGAAGACATTGTCTTCTTACTGTCTATGTTTTAAGCGTTTCCTGTGTCCCCAGTTTTACATTCCGATGCACCTCTGCATGTTTACTGTACCCCTTGGACTTTCACATTGACGATGTAACACAGAAATTGCATAGGAATTAAATGAAACAGACACACTGCCGACTCAAGTACAAGAAGACTGAGTCTTCTTACTGACCATGCATTGAGCGATTCCTGTGTCACCACTTTTACATTCCGATGCACCTCGGCTGGTTTACTGTATCCCTTGGACCTTCACATTGACGATGAAACACAGAAATTGCAGCGGAATCATATATAAAAGACACTATGCCGTCTTAAGTACAAGAAGACTGAGTCTTCTTACTGTCTATGTTTTGAGCGTTTCCTGTGTCACCAATTTTACATTCCGATGCACCTCTGCATGTTTACTGTACCCCTTGGACCTTCACATTGACGATAATACACAGAAATTGCATCGGAATTAAATATAAGAGACACACGGCCGACTTAAGTACAAGAAGACTGAGTCTTCTTACTGTCTATGTTTTGAGCGTTTACTGTGTCACCAGTTTTACATTCCGATGCACCTCCGCAGGTTTACTGTATGCCTTGGACCTTCACATTGACGATGAAACACAGAAATTGCATCGGAATTAAATATAAGAGACACTATGCCTTCTTAAGTACAAGAAGACTGAGTCTTCTTACTGTCTATGTTTTGAGCGTTTCCTGTGTCACCAATTTTACATTCCGATGTACCTCTGCATGATTACTGTACCCCTTGGACCTTCACATTGACGATGTAACACAGAAATTGCATAGGAATTAAATGAAACAGACACACTGCCGACTCAAGTGCAAGAAGACTGAGTCTTCTTACTGACCATGAATTGAGCGATTCCTGTGTCACCACTTTTACATTCCGATGCACCTCGGCTGGTTTACTGTATCCCTTGGACCTTCACATTGACGATGAAACACAGAAATGGCAGCGGAATCATATATAAAAGACACTATGCCGTCTTAAGTACAAGAAGACTGAGTCTTCTTACTGTCTATGTTTTGAGCGTTTCCTGTGTCACCAGTTTCACATTCCGATGCACCTCTGCATGTTTACTGTATCCCTTGGACCTTCACATTGACGATGAAACACAGAAATTGCATCGGAATTAAATAGAAGAGACACTATGCCGTCTTAAGTACAAGAAGACTGAGTCTTCTTACTGTCTATGTTTTGAGCGTTTCCTGTGTCACCAATTTTACATTCCGATGCACCTCTGCATGATTACTGTATCCCTTGGACCTTCACATTGACGATGTAACACAGAAATTGCATAGGAATTAAATGAAACAGACACACTGCCGACTCAAGTACAAGAAGACTGAGTCTTCTTACTGTCTATGTTTTAAGCGTTTCCTGTGTCCCCAGTTTTACATTCCGATGCACCTCTGTAGGTTTACTGTATCCCTTGGACCTTCACATTGACGATGAAACACAGAATTTGCATCGGAAGTAAATATAAGAGACACAATGGCCACTTATGTAAAAGAAGACTGAGTCTTCTTACTGTCTATGTTTTGAGCGTTTCCTGTGTCACCTGTTTTACATTCCGATGCACCTCCGCAGGTTTACTGTATCCCTTGGACCTTCACATTGACGATGATACACAGAAATTGCATCGGAATTAAATATAAGAGACACACGGCCGACTTAAGTACAAGAAGACATTGTCTTCTTACTGTCTATGTTTTAAGCGTTTCCTGTGTCCCCAGTTTTACATTCCGATGCACCTCTGTAGGTTTACTGTATCACTTGGACCTTCACATTGACGATGTAACACAGAAATTTTATCGGAATTAAATATAACCGACACAATGCCGACTTAAGTACAAGAAGGCTGTGTCTTCTTACAGTCTATGTTTTGAGCGTTTCCTCTGTTGCCAGTTTGAGATTCCCATGCACGTCTGCAGGTTTATGTATCCCCTGGATGTTCGCATTGACGATGAAACACAGAAATTTCATCGGAATTAAATATAAGAGACACAATGCCTAATTAAGTACAAGAAGACTGAGTCTTCTTAATGTCTATGGTTTGAGCGATTCCTGTGTCACCACTTTTACATTCCGATGCACCTCTGCTGGTTTACTGTATCCCTTGGACCTTCACATAGACGATGAAACACAGAAATTGCATCGGAATTAAATATTAGAGTCACAATGCCGACTTAAGTACAAGAAGACTGAGTCTTCTTACTGTCTATATTTTGAGCGTTTCCTGTGTCACCAATTTTACATTCCGATGCACCTCTGCATGAATACTGTATCCCTTTGACCTTCACATTGACGATGTAACACAGAAATTGCATAGGAATTAAATGAAACAGACACACTGCCGACTCAAGTACAAGAAGACTGAGTCTTCTTACTGTCTATGTTTTGAGCGTTTCCTGTGTCACCAGTTTTACATTCCGATGCACCTCCGCAGGTTTACTGTATCCCTTGGACCTTCACATTGACGATGATACACAGAAATTGCATCGGAATTAAATATAAGAGACACACGGCCGACTTAAGTACAAGAAGACTGAGTCTTCTTACTGTCTATGTTTTGAGCGTTTCCTGTGTCCCCAGTTTTACATTCCGATGCACCTCTGTAGGTTTACTGTATCCCTTGGACCTTCACATTGACGATGTAACACAGAAATTTTTTCGGAATTGAATATAACCGACACAATGCCGACTTAAGTACAATAAGGCTGTGTCTTCTTACAGTCTATGTTTTGAGCGTTTCCTCTGTTGCCAGTTTGACATTCCGATGCACGTCTGCAGGTTTATGTATCCCTTGGACCTTCACATAGACAATGAAACACAGAAATTGCATCGGAATTAAATATTAGAGTCTCAATGCCGACCTAAGTACAAGAAGACTGAGTCTTCTTACTGTCTATATTTTGAGCGTTTCCTGTGTCACCAATTTTACATTCCGATGCACCTCTGCATGATTACTGTATCCCTTGGACCTTCACATTGACGATGTAACACAGAAATTGCATAGGAATTAAATGAAACAGACACACTGCCGACTCAAGTACAAGGAGACTGAGTCTTCTTACTGTCTATGAATTGAGCGATTCCTGTGTCACCACTTTTACATTCCGATGCACGTCGGCTGGTTTACTGTATCCCTTGGACCTTCACATTGACGATGAAACACAGAAATTGCATCGGAAGTAAATATAACAGACACAATGCCGACTTAAGTACAAGAAGGCTGAGTCTTCTTACAGTCTATGTTTTGAGCGTTTCGTCTGTTGCCAGTTTTACATTCCGATGCACGTCTGCAGGTTTACTGTATCCCTTGGACGTTCACATTGACAATGAAACACAGAAATTGCATCGGAATTAAATATAAGAGACACAATGCCTACTTAAGTACAAGAAGACTGAGTCTTCTTACTGTCTAGGATTTGAGCGATTCCTGTGTCACCAATTTGACATTCCGATGCACCTCTGCTGGTTTACTGTATCCCTTGGACCTTCACATAGACGATGAAACACAGAAATTGCATCGGAATTAAATATAAGACACGCAATGGCCACTTAAGTAAAAGAAGACTGAGTCTTCTTACTGTCTATGTTTTGAGCGTTTCCTGTGTCACCAGTTTTACATTCCGATGCATCTCCGCAGGTTTACTGTATCCCTTGGACCTTCACATTGACGATGATACACAGAAATTGCATCGGAATTAAATATAAGAGACACAATGGCGATTTAAGTACAATAAGAATGAGTATCCTTACTGTCTATGTTTTCAGCGTTTCCTGTGTCACCAGTTTTACATTCCGATGCACCTCCGCAGGTTTACTGTATGCCTTGGACCTTCACATTGACGATGATACACAGAAATTGCATCGGAATTAAATATAAGAGACACACGGCCGACTTAAGTACAAGAAGACTGAGTCTTCTTAGTGTCTATGTTTTGAGCGTTTCCTGTGTCACCAATTTCACATTCCGATGCACCTCTGTAGGTTTACTGTATCCCTTGGACCTTCACATTGACGATGAAACACAGAATTTGCATCGGAATTAAATATAACCGACACAATGCCGACCTAAGTACAAGAAGGCTGTGTCTTCTTACAGTATATGTTTTGAGCGTTTCCTCTGTTGCCAGTTTGACATTCCGATGCACGTCTGCATGTTTATGTATCCCTTGGACGTTCGCATAGACGATGAAACACAGAAAATGCATCGGTATTTAATATAAGAGTCACAATGCCGACTTAAGTACAAGAAGACTGAGTCTTCTTACTGTCTATGTTTTGAGCGTTTCCTGTGTCACCAATTTGACATTCCCATGCACCTCTGCAGGTTTACTGTATCCCTTGCACCTTCACATTGACGATGAAACACAGAATTTACATCCGAATTAAATATAAGAGACAAAATGGCGATTTAAGTACAAGAAGAATGAGTCTCCTTACTGTCTATGTTTTCAGCGTTTCCTGTGTCACCAATTTTACATTCCGATGCACCTCCGCGGGTTTAGTGTATCCCTTGGACCTTCACATTGACGACGAAACACAGAAATTGCATCGGAATTAAATATAAGAGACGCAATGACCACTTAAGTAAAAGAAGATTGAGTCTTCTTACTGTCTATGTTTCGAGCGTTTCCTGTGTCACCAGTTTTACATTCCGATGCACCTCCGCAGGTTTACGGTATCCCTTGGACCTTCACATTGACGATGATACACAGAAATTGCATCGGAATTAAATATAAGAGACACACGGCCGACTTAAGTACAAGAAGACTGAGTCTTCTTACTGTCTATGTTTTAAGCGTTTCCTGTGTCCCCACTTTTACATTCCGATGCACCTCTGTAGGTTTACTGTATCCCTTGGACCTTCACATTGACGATGAAACACAGAAAGTGCATCGGAATTAAATATAAAAGACACTATGCCGTCTTAAGTACAAGAAGACTGAGTCTTCTTACTGTCTATGTTTTGAGCGTTTCCTGTGTCACCAGTTTCACATTCCGATGCACCTCTGCTTGTTCACTGTAGCCCTTGGACCTTCACATAGACGAAGAAACACAGAAATTGCATCGGAATTAAATATAAGAGACACAATGGCCACTTAAGTAAAAGAAGACTGAGTCTTCTTACTGTCTATGTTTTGAGCGTTTCCTGTGTCACCTGTTTTACATTCCGATGCACCTCCGCAGGTTTACTGTATCCCTTGGACCTTCACATTGACGATGATACACAGAAATTGTATCGGAATTAAATATAAGAGACACACGGCCGATTTAAGTACAAGAAGGCTGTGTCTTCTTACAGTCTATGTTTTGAGCGTTTCCTCTGTTGCCAGTTTGACATTCCGATGCACGTCTGCAGGTTTATGTATCCCTTGGACGTTCACATTGACGACGAAACACAGAAATTGCATCGGAATTAAATATAAGAGACACAATGACTACTTAAGTACAAGAAGACTGAGTCTTCTTACTGTCTATGATTTGAGCGATTCCTGTGTCACCACTTTTACAATCCGATGCACCTCTGCTGGTTTATTGTATCCCTTGGACCTTCACATAGACGATGAAACACAGAAATTGCATCTGAATTAAATATAAGAGACACAATGGCGATTTAAGTACAATAAGAATGAGTATCCTTACTGTCTATGTTTTCAGCGTTTCCTGTGTCACCAGTTTTACATTCAGATGCACCTCCGCAGGTTTACTGTATGCCTTGGACCTTCACATTGACGATGATACACAGAAATTGCATCGGAATTAAATATAAGAGACACACGGCCGACTTAACTACAAGAAGACTGAGTCTTCTTACTGTCTATGTTTTAAGCGTTTCCTGTGTCCCCAGTTTTACATTCCGATGCACCTCTGTAGGTTTACTGTATCTCTTGGACCTTCACATTGACGATGAAACACAGAATTTGCATCGGAATTAAATATAAAAGATACTATGCCGTCTTAAGTACAAGAAGACTGAGTCTTCTTACTGTCTATGATTTGAGCGTTTCCTGTGTCACCAGTTTCACATTCCGATGCACCTCTGCATGTTTACTGTATCCCTTGGACCTTCACATTGACGATGAAACACAGAAATTGCATCGGAATTAAATATAAGAGACACAATGGCCACTTAAGTAAAAGAAGACATAGTCTTCTTACTGTCTATGTTTTGAGCGTTTCCTGTGTCACCTGTTTTACATTCCGATGCACCTCCGCAGGTTTACTTTATCCCTTCGACCTTCACATTGACGATGACACACAGAGATTGCATCGGAATTAAATATAAGAGGCACACGGCCGACTTAAGTACAAGAAGACATAGTCTTCTTACTGTCTATGTTTTAAGCGTTTCCTGTGTCCACAGTTTTACATTCCGATGCACCTCTGTAGGTTTACTGTATCCCTTGGACCTTCACATTGACGATGTAACACAGAAATTCCATCGGAATTAAATATAACCGACACAATGCCGACTTAAGTACAAGAAGGCTGTGTCTTCTTACAGTATATGTTTTGAGCGTTTCCTCTGTTGCCAGTTTGACATTCCGATGTACGTCTGCAGTTTTATTTATCCCTTGGACGTTCGCATAGATGATGAAACACAGAAATTGCATCGGAATTAAATATAAGAGTTACAATGCCGACTTAAGTACAAGAAGACTGAGTCTTCTTACTGTCTATGTTTTGAGCGTTTCCTGTGTCACCAATTTGACATTCCGATGCACCTCTGCAGGTTTACTGTATCCCTTGGACCTTCACATTGATGATGAAACACAGAATTTACATCCGAATTAAATATAAGAGACAAAATGGCGATTTAAGTACAAGAAGAATGAGTCTCCTTACTGTCTATGTTTTCAGCGTTTCCTGTGTCACCAATTTTACATTCTGATGCACCTCCGCGGGTTTAGTGTATCCCTTGGACCTTCACATTGACGAGAAACACAGAAATAGCATCGGAATTAAATATAAGAGACACTATGCCGTCTTAAGTACAAGAAGACTGAGTCTTCTTACTCTCTATGTTTTGAGCGTTTCCTGTGTCACCAGTTTTACATTCCGATGCACCCCTGCATGATTACTGTATCCCTTGGACCTTCACATTGACGATGTAACACAGAAATTGCATAGGAATTAAATGAAAGAGACACACTGCCGACTCAAGTACAAGAAGACTGAGTCTTCAGACTGTATATGAATTGAGCGATTCCTGTGTCACCACTTTTACATTCCGATGCACCTCGGCTGGTTAACTGTATCCCTTGGACCTTCACATTGACGATGAAACACAGAAATTACATCGGAAGTTAATATAACAGACACAATGCCGACTTAAGTACAAGAAGGCTGAGTCTTCTTACAGTCTATGTTTTGAGCGTTTCCTCTGTTGCCAGTTTTACATTCCGATGCACGTCTGCAGGTTTAATGTATCCCTTGGACGTTCACATTGACGATGAAACAGAGAAATTGCATCGGAATTAAATGTAAGAGACACAATGCCTACTTAAGTGCAAGAAGACTGAGTCTTCTTACTGACTATGATTTGAGCGTTTCCTGTGCCACCAATTTTACATTCCGATGCACCTCTGCAGGTTTACTGTATCCCTTGGACCTTCACATTGACGATGAAACACTGAATTTACATCCGAATTAAATATAAGAGACACAATGGCGATTTAAGTACAAGAAGAATGAATCTCCTTACTGACTATGATTTCAGCGTTCCCTGTGTCACCAGTTTTACATTCCGATGCACCTCCGCAGGTTTACTGTATCCCTTGGACCTTCACATTGACGATGATACACAGAAATTGCATCGGAACTAAATATAAGAGACACACGCCGACTTAAGTAGAATAAGACTGAGTCTTCTTACTGTCTATGTTTTGAGCGTTTCCTGTGTCACCAGTTTTACATTCCGATGCACCTCTGAAGGTTTACTGTATCCCTTGGACCTTCACATTGACGATGAAACACAGAAATTGCATCGGAATTAAATATAAAAGATACTATGCCAAGTACAAGAAGACTGAGTCTTCTTACTGTGTATGTTTTGAGCGTTTCCTTTGGGACCAGTTTCACATTGCGATGCACCTCTGCATGTTTACTGTATCCCTTGGCCCTTCACATTGACGACGAAATACAGAAATTGCATCGGAAGTAAATATAAGGTACACAATGGGGACTTAAGTACAAGAAGCCTGAGTCTTCTTACTGTCTATGTTTTGAGCGTTTCCTGTGTCCCAAGTTTTACATTTCGATGCACCTCTGCAGGTTTACTGTATCCCTTGGACCTTCACATTGACGATGAAACACAGAAATTGCATCGGAATTATATAAAAGAGACACACTGCCGACTCAAGAACAAGAAGACTGAGTCTTCTGACTGTCTATGAATTGAGCGATTCCTGTGTCACCACTTTTACATTCCGATGCACCTCGGCTGGTTTACTGTATCCCTTGGACCTTCACATTGACGATGAATCACAGAAATTGCATCGGAAGTAAATATAAGAGACACAATGCCTACTTAACTACAAGAAGACTGAGTCTTCTTACTGTCTATGATTTGAGCGATTCCTGTGTCACCACTTTTACATTCCGATGCACCTCCGCATGTTTACTGTATCCCTTGGACCTTCACATTGACGATGATACACAGAAATTGCATCGGAATTAAATATAAGAGACACACGGCCGACTTAAGTACAAGAAGACTGAGTCTTCTTACTGTCTATGTTTTAAGCGTTTCCTGTGTCCACAGTTTTACATTCAGATGCACCTCTGTAGGTTTACTGTATCCCTTGGACCTTCACATTGACGATGAAACACAGAAAGTGCATCGGAATTAAATATAAAAGACACTATGCCGTCTCAAGTTCAAGGAGACTGAGTCTTCTTACTGTCTATGTTTTGAGGGTTTCCTGTGTCTCCAGTTTCACATTCCGATGCACCTCTGCTTGTTTACTGTATCCCTTGGACCTTCACATAGTCGATGAAACACAGAAATTGCATCGGAATTAAATATAAGAGTCACAATGCCGACTTAAGTACAAGAAGCCTGAGTCTTCTTACTGTCTATGTTTTGAGCGTTTCCTGTGTCCCAAGTTTTACATTTCGATGCACCTCTGCAGGTTTACTGTATCCCTTGGACCTTCACATTGACGATGATACACAGAAATTGCATCGGAATTAAATATAAGAGACACACGGCCGACTTAAGTACAAGAAGACTGAGTCTTCTTACTGTCTATGTTTTAAGCGTTTCCTGTGTCACCAGTTTCACATTCCGATGCACCTCTGCGTGTTTACTGTATCCCTTGGACCATCACATTGACGATGAAACACAGAAATTGCATCGGAATTAAATATAAGAGACACAATGCCTACTTAAGTACAAGAAGACTGAGTCATCTTACTGTCTATGAATTGAGCGATTCCTGTGTCACCAGTTTTACATTCCGATGCACCTCCGCAGGTTTACTGTATCCCTTGGACCTTCATATTGACGATGATACACAGAAATTGCATCGGAATTAAATATAAGAGACACACGGCCGACTTAATTACAAGAAGACTGAGTCTTCTTACTGTCTATGTTTTGAGCGTTTCCTGTGTCACCAGTTTTACATTCCGATGCACCTCTGCATGTTTACTGTATCCCTTGGACCTTCACATTGACGATGAAACACAGAAATTGCATCGGAATTAAATATAAAAGACACTATGCCGTCTTAAGTACAGTAAGACTGAGTCTTCTTACTGTCTATGTTTTGAGCGTTTCCTGTGTCACCAGTTTCACATTCCGATGCACCTCTGCATGTTTACTGTATCCCTTGGACCTTCACATTGACGATGAAACACAGAAATTGCATCGGAATTAAATATAAGAGACACAATGGCCACTTAAATAAAAGAAGACTGAGTCTTCTTACTGTCTATATTTTGAGCGGTTCCTGTGTCACCAGGTTTACATTCCGATGCACCTCCGCAGGTTTACTGTATCCCTTGGATCTTCACATTGACGATGATACACAGAAATTGCATCGGAATTAAATATAAGAGACACACGGCCGACTTAAGTACAAGAAGACTGAGTCTTCTTACTGTCTATGTTTTAAGCGATTCCTGTGTCCCCAGTTTTACATTCCGATGCACCTCTGTAGGTTTACTGTATCCCTTGGACCTTCACATTGACGATGTAACACAGAAATTGCATCGGTATTAAATATAAGAGACACTATGCCGTCTTAAGTACAAGAACACTGAGTCTTCATACAGTCTATGTTTTGAGCGTTTCCTGTGTCACCAGTTTTACACTCCGATGCACCTCTGCATGTTTACTGTATCCCTTGGACCTTCACATTGACGATGAAACACAGAAATTGCATCGGAATTAAATATAAGAGACACAATGCCTACTGAAGTACAAGAAGACTGAGTCTTCTTACTGTCTATGATTTGAACGATTCCTGTGTCACCAGTTTTACATTCCGATGCACCTCCGCAGGTTTACTGTATACCTTGGACCTTCACATTGACGATGATACACAGAAATTGCATCGGAATTAAATATAAGAGACACACGGCCGACTTAAGTACAAGAACACTGAGTCTTCTTACTGTCTATGTTTTGAGCGTTTCCTGTGTCACCAGTTTTACATTCCGATGCACCTCTGCATGTTTACTGTATCCCTTGGACCTTGACATTGATGATGAAACACAGAAATTGCATCGGAATTAAATATAAGAGACACAATGCCTACTTAAGTACAAGAAGACTGAGTCTTCTTACTGTCTATGATTTGACCGATTCCTGTGTCACCACTTTTACATTCCGATGCACCTCCGCAGGTTTACTGTATCCCTTGGACCTTCACATTGACGATGATACACAGAAATTGCATCGGAATAAAATATAAGAGACACACGGCCGACTTAAGTACAAGAAGACTGAGTTTTCTTACTGTCTATGCTTTAAGCGTTTCCTGTGTCCCCAGTTTTACAAACCGATGCACCTCTGTAGGTTTACTGTATCCCTTGGACCTTCACATTGACGATGAAACACAGAAATTGCATCGGAATTAAATATAAAAAACACTATGCCGTCTTAAGTACAGGAAGTCTGAGTCTTCTTACTGTCTATGTTTTGAGCGTTTCCTGTGTCACCAGTTTCACATTCCGATGCACCTCTGCATGTTTACTGTATCCCTTGGACCTTCACATTGACGATGAAACACAAAAATTGCATGGGAATTAAATATAAGAGACACAATGCCCACTTAAGTACAAGAAGACTGAGTCTTCTTACTGTCTTTAATTTGAGCGATTCCTGTGTCACCAGTTTTACATTCCGATGCACCTCCGCAGGTTTACTGTATCCCTTGTACCTTCACATTGACGATGATACCCAGAAATTGCATCGGAATTAAATATAAGAGACACACGGCCGACTTAAGTACAAGAAGACTGAGTCTTCTTACTGTCTATGTTTTAAGCGTTTCCTGTGTCCCCCGTTTTACATTTCGATGCACTTGTGTTGGTTTACTGTATCCCTTGGGCCTTCACATTGACGATGAAACACAGAAATTGCATCGGAATTAAATGTAAAAGACACTATGCCGTCTTAAGTACAGGAAGACTGAGTCTTCATACTGTCTATGTTTTCAGCGTTTCCTGTGTCACCAGTTTCACATTCCGATGCACCTCTGCATGTTTACTGTATCCCTTGGACCTTCACTTTGACGATGAAACACAGAAATTGCATCGGAATTAAATATAAGAGACACAATGGCCACTTAAGTAAAAGAAGACTGAGTCTTCTTACTATCTTTGTTTGAGCGTTTCCTGTGTCACCAGTTTTACATTCCGATGCACCTCCGCAGGTTTACTGTATCCCTTGAACCTTCACATTAACGATGATACACAGAAATTGCATCGGAATTAAGTATAAGAGACACACGGCCGACTTAAGTACAAGAAGACTGAGTCTTCTTAGTGTCTATGTTTTAAGCGTTTCCTGTGTCACCAGTTTTACAGTCCGATGCACCTCAGCATGTTTACTGTATCCCTTGGACCTTCACATTGACGATGTAACACAGAAATTGCATAGGAATTAAATGAAACAGACACACTGCCGACTCAAGTACAAGAAGACATAGTCTTCTTACTGTCTATGTTTTAAGCGTTTCCTGTGTCTCCCCAGTTATACATTCCGATGCACCTCTGCATGTTTACTGTATCCCTTGGACCTTCACATTGACGATGATACCCAGAAATTGCATCGGAATTAAATATAAGAGACACAATGCCTACTTAAGTACAAGAGGACTGAGTCTTCTTACTGTCTATGATTTGAGCGATTCCTGTGTCACCAGTTTTACATTCCGATGCACCTCCGCAGGTTTAATGTATCCCTTGGACCTTCACATTGACGATGATACACAGAAATTGCATCGGAATTAAATATAAGAGGCACACGGCCGACTTAAGTACAAGAAGACTGAGTCTTCTTACTGTCTATGTTTTAAGCGTTTCCTGTGTCCCCAGTTTTACATTCCGATGCACCTCTGTAGGTGTACTGTATCCCTTGGACCTTCACATTGTCGATGAACACAGAAATTGCATCGGAATTAAATATAAAAAACACTATGCCGTCTTAAGTACAGGAAGTCTGAGTCTTCTTACTGTCTATGTTTTGAGCGTTTCCTGTGTCACCAGTTTCACATTCCGATGCACCTCTGCATGTTTACTGTATCCCTTGGACCTTCACATTGACGATGAAACACAAAAATTGCATGGGAATTAAATATAAGAGACACAATGCCCACTTAAGTACAAGAAGACTGAGTCTTCTTACTGTCTTTAATTTGAGCGATTCCTGTGTCACCAGTTTTACATTCCGATGCACCTCCGCAGGTTTACTGTATCCCTTGTACCTTCACATTGACGATGATACCCAGAAATTGCATCGGAATTAAATATAAGAGACACACGGCCGACTTAACTACAAGAAGACTGAGTCTTCTTACTGTCTATGTTTTAAGCGTTTCCTGTGTCCCCAGTTTTACATTCCGATGCACCTCTGTAGGTTTACTGTATCCCTTGGACCTTCACATTGACGATGAAACACAGAATTTGCATCGGAATTAAATATAAAAGACACTATGCCGTCTTAAGTACAAGAAGACTGAGTCTTCTTACTGTCTATGATTTGAGCGTTTCCTGTGTCACCAGTTTCACATTCCGATGCACCTCTGCATGTTTACTGTATCCCTTGGACCTTCACATTGACGATGAAACACAGAAATTGCATCGGAATTAAATATAAGAGACACAATGGCCACTTAAGTAAAAGAAGACATAGTCTTCTTACTGTCTATGCTTTGAGCGTTTCCTGTGTCACCTGTTTTACATTCCGATGCACCTCCGCCGGTTTACTTTATCCCTTCGACCTTCACATTGACGATGACACACAGAGATTGCATCGGAATTAAATATAAGAGGCACACGGCCGACTTAAGTACAAGAAGACATAGTCTTCTTACTGTCTATGTTTTAAGCGTTTCCTGTGTCCACAGTTTTACATTCCGATGCACCTCTGTAGGTTTACTGTATCCCTTGGACCTTCACATTGACGATGTAACACAGAAATTCCATCGGAATTAAATATAACCGACACAATGCCGACTTAAGTACAAGAAGGCTGTGTCTTCTTACAGTATATGTTTTGAGCGTTTCCTCTGTTGCCAGTTTGACATTCCGATGTACGTCTGCAGTTTTATTTATCCCTTGGACGTTCGCATAGATGATGAAACACAGAAATTGCATCGGAATTAAATATAAGAGTTACAATGCCGACTTAAGTACAAGAAGACTGAGTCTTCTTACTGTCTATGTTTTGAGCGTTTCCTGTGTCACCAATTTGACATTCCGATGCACCTCTGCAGGTTTACTGTATCCCTTGGACCTTCACATTGATGATGAAACACAGAATTTACATCCGAATTAAATATAAGAGACAAAATGGCGATTTAAGTACAAGAAGAATGAGTCTCCTTACTGTCTATGTTTTCAGCGTTTCCTGTGTCACCAATTTTACATTCTGATGCACCTCCGCGGGTTTAGTGTATCCCTTGGACCTTCACATTGACGAGAAACACAGAAATTGCATCGGAATTAAATATAAGAGACGCAATGACCACTTAAGTAAAAGAAGACTGAGTCTTCTTACTGTCTATGTTTTGAGCGTTTCCTGTGTCACCAGTTTTACATTCCGATGCACCTCCGCACGTTTACGGTATCCCTTGGACCTTCACATTGACGATGATACACAGAAATTGCATCGGAATTAAATATGACACACGGCCGACTTAAGTACAAGAAGACTGAGTCTTCTTACTGTCTATGTTTTAAGCGTTTCCTGTGTCCCCACTTTTACATTCCGATGCACATCTGTAGGTTTACTGTATCCCTTGGACCTTCACATTGACGATGAAACACAGAAAGTGCATCGGAATTAAATATAAAAGACACTATGCCGTCTTAAGTACAAGAAGACTGAGTCTTCTTACTGTCAATGCTTTAAGCGTTTCCTGTGTCCCCAGTTTTACATTCCGATGCACCTCTGTAGGTTTACTCTATCCCTTGGACCTTCACATTGACGATGAAACACAGAAATAGCATCGGAATTAAATATAAGAGACACTATGCCGTCTTAAGTACAAGAAGACTGAGTCTTCTTACTCTCTATGTTTTGAGCGTTTCCTGTGTCACCAGTTTTACATTCCGATGCACCTCTGCATGATTACTGTATCCCTTGGACCTTCACATTGACGATGTAACACAGAAATTGCATAGGAATTAAATGAAAGAGACACACTGCCGACTCAAGTACAAGAAGACTGAGTCTTCAGACTGTATATGAATTGAGCGATTCCTGTGTCACCACTTTTACATTCCGATGCACCTCGGCTGGTTAACTGTATCCCTTGGACCTTCACATTGACGATGAAACACAGAAATTACATCGGAAGTTAATATAACAGACACAATGCCGACTTAAGTACAAGAAGGCTGAGTCTTCTTACAGTCTATGTTTTGAGCGTTTCCTCTGTTGCCAGTTTTACATTCCGATGCACGTCTGCAGGTTTAATGTATCCCTTGGACGTTCACATTGACGATGAAACAGAGAAATTGCATCGGAATTAAATGTAAGAGACACAATGCCTACTTAAGTGCAAGAAGACTGAGTCTTCTTACTGACTATGATTTGAGCGTTTCCTGTGCCACCAATTTTACATTCCGATGCACCTCTGCAGGTTAACTGTATCCCTTGGACCTTCACATTGACGATGAAACACTGAATTTACATCCGAATTAAATATAAGAGACACAATGGCGATTTAAGTACAAGAAGAATGAATCTCCTTACTGTCTATGATTTCAGCGTTCCCTGTGTCACCAGTTTTTCATTCCGATGCACCTCCGCAGGTTTACTGTATCCCTTGGACCTTCACATTGACGATGATACACAGAAATTGCATCGGAACTAAATATAAGAGACACACGCCGACTTAAGTAGAAGAAGACTGAGTCTTCTTACTGTATATGTTTTGAGCGTTTCCTGTGTCACCAGTTTTACATTCCGATGCACCTCTGAAGGTTTACTGTATCCCTTGGACCTTCACATTGACGATGAAACACAGAAATTGCATCGGAATTAAATATAAAAGATACTATGCCAAGTACAAGAAGACTGAGTCTTCTTACTGTGTATGTTTTGAGCGTTTCCTTTGGGACCAGTTTCACATTGCGATGCACCTCTGCATGTTTACTGTATCCCTTGGCCCTTCACATTGACGACGAAATACAGAAATTGCATCGGAAGTAAATATAAGGTACACAATGGGGACTTAAGTACAAGAAGCCTGAGTCTTCTTACTGTCTATGTTTTGAGCGTTTCCTGTGTCCCAAGTTTTACATTTCGATGCACCTCTGCAGGTTTACTGTATCCCTTGGACCTTCACATTGACGATGAAACACAGAAATTGCTTCGGAATTATATAAAAGAGACACACTGCCGACTCAAGAACAAGAAGACTGAGTCTTCTGACTGTCTATGAATTGAGCGATTCCTGTGTCACCACTTTTACATTCCGATGCACCTCGGCTGGTTTACTGTATCCCTTGGACCTTCACATTGACGATGAATCACAGAAATTGCATCGGAAGTAAATATAAGAGACACAATGCCTACTTAACTACAAGAAGACTGAGTCTTCTTACTGTCTATGATTTGAGCGATTCCTGTGTCACCACTTTTACATTCCGATGCACCTCCGCAGGTTTACTGTATCCCTTGGACCTTCATATTGACGATGATACACAGAAATTGCATCGGAATTAAATATAAAAGACACTATGCCGTCTTAAGTTCAAGGAGACTGAGTCTTCTTACTGTCTATGTTTTGAGGGTTTCCTGTGTCTCCAGTTTCACATTCCGATGCACCTCTGCTTGTTTACTGTATCCCTTGGACCTTCACATAGACGATGAAACACAGAAATTGCATCGGAATTAAATATAAGAGTCACAATGCCGACTTAAGTACAAGAAGCCTGAGTCTTCTTACTGTCTATGTTTTGAGCGTTTCCTGTGTCCCAAGTTTTACATTTCGATGCACCTCTGCAGGTTTACTGTATCCCTTGGACCTTCACATTGACGATGATACACAGAAATTGCATCGGAATTAAATATAAGAGACACACGGCCGACTTAAGTACAAGAAGACTGAGTCTTCTTACTGTCTATGTTTTAAGCGTTTCCTGTGTCACAAGTTTCACATTCCGATGCACCTCTGCGTGTTTACTGTATCCCTTGGACCATCACATTGACGATGAAACACAGAAATTGCATCGGAATTAAATATAAGAGACACAATGCCTACTTAAGTACAAGAAGACTGAGTCATCTTACTGTCTATGAATTGAGCGATTCCTGTGTCACCAGTTTTACATTCCGATGCACCTCCGCAGGTTTACTGTATCCCTTGGACCTTCACATTGACGATGATACACAGAAATTGCATCGGAACTAAATATAAGAGACACACGCCGACTTAAGTAGAAGAAGACTGAGTCTTCTTACTGTATATGTTTTGAGCGTTTCCTGTGTCACCAGTTTTACATTCCGATGCACCTCTGAAGGTTTACTGTATCCCTTGGACCTTCACATTGACGATGAAACACAGAAATTGCATCGGAATTAAATATAAAAGATACTATGCCAAGTACAAGAAGACTGAGTCTTCTTACTGTGTATGTTTTGAGCGTTTCCTTTGGGACCAGTTTCACATTGCGATGCACCTCTGCATGTTTACTGTATCCCTTGGCCCTTCACATTGACGACGAAATACAGAAATTGCATCGGAAGTAAATATAAGGTACACAATGGGGACTTAAGTACAAGAAGCCTGAGTCTTCTTACTGTCTATGTTTTGAGCGTTTCCTGTGTCCCAAGTTTTACATTTCGATGCACCTCTGCAGGTTTACTGTATCCCTTGGACCTTCACATTGACGATGAAACACAGAAATTGCTTCGGAATTATATAAAAGAGACACACTGCCGACTCAAGAACAAGAAGACTGAGTCTTCTGACTGTCTATGAATTGAGCGATTCCTGTGTCACCACTTTTACATTCCGATGCACCTCGGCTGGTTTACTGTATCCCTTGGACCTTCACATTGACGATGAATCACAGAAATTGCATCGGAAGTAAATATAAGAGACACAATGCCTACTTAACTACAAGAAGACTGAGTCTTCTTACTGTCTATGATTTGAGCGATTCCTGTGTCACCACTTTTACATTCCGATGCACCTCCGCAGGTTTACTGTATCCCTTGGACCTTCACATTGACGATGATACACAGAAATTGCATCGGAATTAAATATAAGAGACACACGGCCGACTTAAGTACAAGAAGACTGAGTCTTCTTACTGTCTATGTTTTAAGCGTTTCCTGTGTCCCCAGTTTTACATTCAGATGCACCTCTGTAGGTTTACTGTATCCCTTGGACCTTCACATTGACGATGAAACACAGAAAGTGCATCGGAATTAAATATAAAAGACACTATGCCGTCTTAAGTTCAAGGAGACTGAGTCTTCTTACTGTCTATGTTTTGAGGGTTTCCTGTGTCTCCAGTTTCACATTCCGATGCACCTCTGCTTGTTTACTGTATCCCTTGGACCTTCACATAGACGATGAAACACAGAAATTGCATCGGAATTAAATATAAGAGTCACAATGCCGACTTAAGTACAAGAAGCCTGAGTCTTCTTACTGTCTATGTTTTGAGCGTTTCCTGTGTCCCAAGTTTTACATTTCGATGCACCTCTGCAGGTTTACTGTATCCCTTGGACCTTCACATTGACGATGATACACAGAAATTGCATCGGAATTAAATATAAGAGACACACGGCCGACTTAAGTACAAGAAGACTGAGTCTTCTTACTGTCTATGTTTTAAGCGTTTCCTGTGTCACAAGTTTCACATTCCGATGCACCTCTGCGTGTTTACTGTATCCCTTGGACCATCACATTGACGATGAAACACAGAAATTGCATCGGAATTAAATATAAGAGACACAATGCCTACTTAAGTACAAGAAGACTGAGTCATCTTACTGTCTATGAATTGAGCGATTCCTGTGTCACCAGTTTTACATTCCGATGCACCTCCGCAGGTTTACTGTATCCCTTGGACCTTCATATTGACGATGATACACAGATATTGCATCGGAATTAAATATAAGAGACACACGGCCGACTTAAGTACAAGAAGACTGAGTCTTCTTACTGTCTATGTTTTGAGCGTTTCCTGTGTCACCAGTTTTACATTCCGATGCACCTCTGCTTGTTTACTGTATCCCTTGGACCTTCACATTGACGATGAAACACAGAAATTGCATCGGAATTAAATATAAAAGACACTATGCCGTCTTAAGTACAGTAAGACTGAGTCTTCTTACTGTCTATGTTTTGAGCGTTTCCTGTGTCACCAGTTTCACATTCCGATGCACCTCTGCATGTTTACTGTATCCCTTGGACCTTCACATTGACGATGAATCACAGAAATTGCATCGGAATTAAATATAAGAGACACAATGGCCACTTAAATAAAAGAAGACTGAGTCTTCTTACTGTCTATATTTTGAGCGGTTCCTTTGTCACCAGGTTTACATTCCGATGCACCTCCGCAGGTTTACTGTATCCCTTGGATCTTCACATTGACGATGATACACAGAAATTGCATCGGAATTAAATATAAGAGACACACGGCCGACTTAAGTACAAGAAGACTGAGTCTTCTTACTGTCTATGTTTTAAGCGATTCCTGTGTCCCCAGTTTTACATTCCGATGCACCTCTGTAGGTTTACTGTATCCCTTGGACCTTCACATTGACGATGTAACTCAGAAATTGCATCGGAATTAAATATAAGAGACACTATGCCGCCTTAAGTACAAGAACACTGAGTCTTCATACAGTCTATGTTTTGAGCGTTTCCTGTGTCACCAGTTTTACACTCCGATGCACCTCTGCATGTTTACTGTATCCCTTGGACCTTCACATTGACGATGAAACACAGAAATTGCATCGGAATTAAATATAAGAGACACAATGCCTACTGAAGTACAAGAAGACTGAGTCTTCTTACTGTCTATGATTTGAACGATTCCTGTGTCACCAGTTTTACATTCCGATGCACCTCCGCAGGTTTACTGTATACCTTGGACCTTCACATTGACGATGATTCACAGAAATTGCATCGGAATTAAATTTAAGAGACACACGGCCGACTTAAGTACAAGAACACTGAGTCTTCTTACTGTCTATGTTTTGAGCGTTTCCTGTGTCACCAGTTTTACATTCCGATGCACCTCTGCATGTTTACTGTATCCCTTGGCCCTTGACATTGATGATGAAACACAGAAATTGCATCGGAATTAAATATAAGAGACACAATGCCTACTTAAGTACAAGAAGACTGAGTCTTCTTACTGTCTATGATTTGAGCGATTCCTGTGTCACCACTTTTATATTCCGATGCACCTCCGCAGGTTTACTGTATCCCTTGGACCTTCACATTGACGATGATACACAGAAATTGCATCGGAATTAAATATAAGAGACACACGGCCGACTTAAGTACAAGAAGACTGAGTTTTCTTACTGTCTATGCTTTAAGCGTTTCCTGTGTCCCCAGTTTTACATTCCGGTGCACCTCTGTAGGTTTACTGTATCCCTTGGACCTTCACATTGACGATGAAACACAGAAATTGCATCGGAATTAAATATAAAAAACACTATGCCGTCTTAAGTACAGGAAGTCTGAGTCTTCTTACTGTCTATGTTTTGAGCGTTTCCTGTGTCACCAGTTTCACATTCCGATGCACCTCTGCATGTTTACTGTATCCCTTGGACCTTCACATTGACGATGAAACACAAAAATTGCATGGGAATTAAATATAAGAGACACAATGCCCACTTAAGTACAAGAAGACTGAGTCTTCTTACTGTCTTTAATTTGAGCGATTCCTGTGTCACCAGTTTTACATTCCGATGCACCTCCGCAGGTTTACTGTATCCCTTGTACCTTCACATTGACGATGATACCCAGAAATTGCATCGGAATTAAATATAAGAGACACACGGCCGACTTAAGTACAAGAAGACTGAGTCTTCTTACTGTCTATGTTTTAAGCGTTTCCTGTGTCCCCCGTTTTACATTTCGATGCACTTGTGTTGGTTTACTGTATCCCTTGGGCCTTCACATTGACGATGAAACACAGAAATTGCATCGGAATTAAATGTAAAAGACACTATGCCGTCTTAAGTACAGGAAGACTGAGTCTTCATACTGTCTATGTTTTCAGCGTTTCCTGTGTCACCAGTTTCACATTCCGATGCACCTCTGCATGTTTACTGTATCCCTTGGACCTTCACATTGACGATGAAACACAGAAATTGCATCGGAA
The DNA here is from genome assembly GCF_023898315.1 of Schistocerca nitens. Lineage (NCBI taxonomy): Eukaryota > Metazoa > Arthropoda > Insecta > Orthoptera > Acrididae > Schistocerca > Schistocerca nitens. The sequence continues at coordinate 13,305,996 of NC_064621.1, read as the reverse complement.
TTAAATATAAGAGACACAATGGCCACTTAAGTAAAAGAAGACTGAGTCTTCTTACTGTCTTTGTTTGAGCGTTTCCTGTGTCACCAGTTTTACATTCCGATGCACCTCCGCAGGTTTACTGTATCCCTTGAACCTTCACATTAACGATGATACACAGAAATTGCATCGGAATTAAATATAAGAGACACACGGCCGACTTAAGTACAAGAAGACTGAGTCTTCTTAGTGTCTATGTTTTAAGCGTTTCCTGTGTCACCAGTTTTACAGTCCGATGCACCTCTGTAGGTTTACTGTATCCCTTGGACCTTCACATTGACGATGAAACACAGAAATTGCATCGGAATTAAATATAAGAGACACTATGCCGTCTTAAGTACAAGAACACTGAGTCTTCATACAGTCTATGTTTTGAGCGTTTCCTGTGTCACCAGTTTTACACTCCGATGCACCTCTGCATGTTTACTGTATCCCTTGGACCTTCACATTGACGATGAAACACAGAAATTGCATCGGAATTAAATATAAGAGACACAATGCCTACTGAAGTACAAGAAGACTGAGTCTTCTTACTGTCTATGATTTGAACGATTCCTGTGTCACCAGTTTTACATTCCGATGCACCTCCGCAGGTTTACTGTATACCTTGGACCTTCACATTGACGATGATACACAGAAATTGCAACGGAATTAAATATAAGAGACACACGGCCGACTTAAGTACAAGACCACTGAGTCTTCTTACTGTCTATGTTTTGAGCGTTTCCTGTGTCACCAGTTTTACATTCCGATGCACCTCTGCATGTTTACTGTATCCCTTGGACCTTGACATTGATGATGAAACACAGAAATTGCATCGGAATTAAATATAAGAGACACAATGCCTACTTAAGTACAAGAAGACTGAGTCTTCTTACTGTCTATGATTTGAGCGATTCCTGTGTCACCACTTTTACATTCCGATGCACCTCCGCAGGTTTACTGTATCCCTTGGACCTTCACATTGACGATGATACACAGAAATTGCATCGGAATTAAATATAAGAGACACACGGCCGACTTAAGTACAAGAAGACTGAGTTTTCTTACTGTCTATGCTTTAAGCGTTTCCTGTGTCCCCAGTTTTACATTCCGATGCACCTCTGTAGGTTTACTGTATCCCTTGGACCTTCACATTGACGATGAAACACAGAAGTTGCATCGGAATTAAATATAAAAAACACTATGCCGTCTTAAGTACAGGAAGTCTGAGTCTTCTTACTGTCTATGTTTTGAGCGTTTCCTGTGTCACCAGTTTCACATTCCGATGCACCTCTGCATGTTTACTGTATCCCTTGGACCTTCACATTGACGATGAAACACAAAAATTGCATGGGAATTAAATATAAGAGACACAATGCCCACTTAAGTACAAGAAGACTGAGTCTTCTTACTGTCTTTAATTTGAGCGATTCCTGTGTCACCAGTTTTACATTCCGATGCACCTCCGCAGGTTTACTGTATCCCTTGTACCTTCACATTGACGATGATACCCAGAAATTGCATCGGAATTAAATATAAGAGACACACGGCCGACTTAAGTACAAGAAGACTGAGTCTTCTTACTGTCTATGTTTTAAGCGTTTCCTGTGTCCCCCGTTTTACATTTCGATGCACTTGTGTTGGTTTACTGTATCCCTTGGGCCTTCACATTGACGATGAAACACAGAAATTGCATCGGAATTAAATGTAAAAGACACTATGCCGTCTTAAGTACAGGAAGACTGAGTCTTCATACTGTCTATGTTTTCAGCGTTTCCTGTGTCACCAGTTTCACATTCCGATGCACCTCTGCATGTTTACTGTATCCCTTGGACCTTCACATTGATGATGAAACACAGAAATTGCATCGGAATTAAATATAAGAGACACAATGGCCACTTAAGTAAAAGAAGACTGAGTCTTCTTACTGTCTTTGTTTGAGCGTTTCCTGTGTCACCAGTTTTACATTCCGATGCACCTCCGCAGGTTTACTGTATCCCTTGAACCTTCACATTAACGATGATACACAGAAATTGCATCGGAATTAAATATAAGAGACACACGGCCGACTTAAGTACAAGAAGACTGAGTCTTCTTAGTGTCTATGTTTTAAGCGTTTCCTGTGTCACCAGTTTTACAGTCCGATGCACCTCTGTAGGTTTACTGTATCCCTTGGACCTTCACATTGACGATGAAACACAGAAATTGCATCGGAATTAAATATAAGAGACACTATGCCGACTTAAGTACAAGAAGACTGAGTCTTCTTACTGTCTATGTTTTGAGCGTTTCCTGTGTCACCAGTTTTACATTCCGATGCACCTCTGCATGTTTACTGTATCCCTTGGACCTTCACATTGACGATGATACCCAGAAATTGCATCGGAATTAAATATAAGAGACACAATGCCTACTTAAGTACAAGAGGACTGAGTCTTCTTACTGTCTATGATTTGAGCGATTCCTGTGTCACCAGTTTTACATTCCGATGCACCTCCGCAGGTTTAATGTATCCCTTGGACCTTCACATTGACGATGATACACAGAAATTGCATCGGAATTAAATATAAGAGACACACGGCCGACTTAAGTACAAGAAGACTGAGTCTTCTTACTGTCTATGGTTTAAGCGTTTCCTGTGTCCCCAGTTTTACATTCAGATGCACCTCTGTAGGTTTACTGTATCCCTTGGACCTTCACATTGACGATGAAACACAGAAAGTGCATCGGAATTAAATATAAAAGACACTATGCCGTCTTAAGTTCAAGGAGACTGAGTCTTCTTACTGTCTATGTTTTGAGGGTTTCCTGTGTCTCCAGTTTCACATTCCGATGCACCTCTGCTCGTTTACTGTATCCCTTGGACCTTCACATAGACGATGAAACACAGAAATTGCATCGGAATTAAATATAAGAGTCACAATGCCGACTTAAGTACAAGAAGCCTGAGTCTTCTTACTGTCTATGTTTTGAGCGTTTCCTGTGTCCCAAGTTTTACATTTCGATGCACCTCTGCAGGTTTACTGTATCCCTTGGACCTTCACATTGACGATGATACACAGAAATTGCATCGGAATTAAATATAAGAGACACACGGCCGACTTAAGTACAAGAAGACTGAGTCTTCTTACTGTCTATGTTTTAAGCGTTTCCTGTGTCACAAGTTTCACATTCCGATGCACCTCTGCGTGTTTACTGTATCCCTTGGACCATCACATTGACGATGAAACACAGAAATTGCATCGGAATTAAATATAAGAGACACAATGCCTACTTAAGTACAAGAAGACTGAGTCATCTTACTGTCTATGAATTGAGCGATTCCTGTGTCACCAGTTTTACATTCCGATGCACCTCCGCAGGTTTACTGTATCCCTTGGACCTTCATATTGACGATGATACACAGATATTGCATCGGAATTAAATATAAGAGACACACGGCCGACTTAAGTACAAGAAGACTGAGTCTTCTTACTGTCTATGTTTTGAGCGTTTCCTGTGTCACCAGTTTTACATTCCGATGCACCTCTGCTTGTTTACTGTATCCCTTGGACCTTCACATTGACGATGAAACACAGAAATTGCATCGGAATTAAATATAAAAGACACTATGCCGTCTTAAGTACAGTAAGACTGAGTCTTCTTACTGTCTATGTTTTGAGCGTTTCCTGTGTCACCAGTTTCACATTCCGATGCACCTCTGCATGTTTACTGTATCCCTTGGACCTTCACATTGACGATGAATCACAGAAATTGCATCGGAATTAAATATAAGAGACACAATGGCCACTTAAATAAAAGAAGACTGAGTCTTCTTACTGTCTATATTTTGAGCGGTTCCTTTGTCACCAGGTTTACATTCCGATGCACCTCCGCAGGTTTACTGTATCCCTTGGATCTTCACATTGACGATGATACACAGAAATTGCATCGGAATTAAATATAAGAGACACACGGCCGACTTAAGTACAAGAAGACTGAGTCTTCTTACTGTCTATGTTTTAAGCGATTCCTGTGTCCCCAGTTTTACATTCCGATGCACCTCTGTAGGTTTACTGTATCCCTTGGACCTTCACATTGACGATGTAACTCAGAAATTGCATCGGAATTAAATATAAGAGACACTATGCCGTCTTAAGTACAAGAACACTGAGTCTTCATACAGTCTATGTTTTGAGCGTTTCCTGTGTCACCAGTTTTACACTCCGATGCACCTCTGCATGTTTACTGTATCCCTTGGACCTTCACATTGACGATGAAACACAGAAATTGCATCGGAATTAAATATAAGAGACACAATGCCTACTGAAGTACAAGAAGACTGAGTCTTCTTACTGTCTATGATTTGAACGATTCCTGTGTCACCAGTTTTACATTCCGATGCACCTCCGCAGGTTTACTGTATACCTTGGACCTTCACATTGACGATGATTCACAGAAATTGCATCGGAATTAAATATAAGAGACACACGGCCGACTTAAGTACAAGAACACTGAGTCTTCTTACTGTCTATGTTTTGAGCGTTTCCTGTGTCACCAGTTTTACATTCCGATGCACCTCTGCATGTTTACTGTATCCCTTGGCCCTTGACATTGATGATGAAACACAGAAATTGCATCGGAATTAAATATAAGAGATACAATGCCTACTTAAGTACAAGAAGACTGAGTCTTCTTACTGTCTATGATTTGAGCGATTCCTGTGTCACCACTTTTACATTCCGATGCACCTCCGCAGGTTTACTGTATCCCTTGGACCTTCACATTGACGATGATACACAGAAATTGCATCGGAATTAAATATAAGAGACACACGGCCGACTTAAGTACAAGAAGACTGAGTTTTCTTACTGTCTATGCTTTAAGCGTTTCCTGTGTCCCCAGTTTTACATTCCGATGCACCTCTGTAGGTTTACTGTATCCCTTGGACCTTCACATTGACGATGAAACACAGAAATTGCATCGGAATTAAATATAAAAAACACTATGCCGTCTTAAGTACAGGAAGTCTGAGTCTTCTTACTGTCTATGTTTTGAGCGTTTCCTGTGTCACCAGTTTCACATTCCGATGCACCTCTGCATGTTTACTGTATCCCTTGGACCTTCACATTGACGATGAAACACAAAAATTGCATGGGAATTAAATATAAGAGACACAATGCCCACTTAAGTACAAGAAGACTGAGTCTTCTTACTGTCTTTAATTTGGGCGATTCCTGTGTCACCAGTTTTACATTCCGATGCACCTCCGCAGGTTTACTGTATCCCTTGTACCTTCACATTGACGATGATACCCAGAAATTGCATCGGAATTAAATATAAGAGACACACGGCCGACTTAAGTACAAGAAGACTGAGTCTTCTTACTGTCTATGTTTTAAGCGTTTCCTGTGTCCCCCGTTTTACATTTCGATGCACTTGTGTTGGTTTACTGTATCCCTTGGGCCTTCACATTGACGATGAAACACAGAAATTGCATCGGAATTAAATGTAAAAGACACTATGCCGTCTTAAGTACAGGAAGACTGAGTCTTCATACTGTCTATGTTTTCAGCGTTTCCTGTGTCACCAGTTTCACATTCCGATGCACCTCTGCATGTTTACTGTATCCCTTGGACCTTCACATTGACGATGAAACACAGAAATTGCATCGGAATTAAATATAAGAGACACAATGGCCACTTAAGTAAAAGAAGACTGAGTCTTCTTACTGTCTTTGTTTGAGCGTTTCCTGTGTCACCAGTTTTACATTCCGATGCACCTCCGCAGGTTTACTGTATCCCTTGAACCTTCACATTAACGATGATACACAGAAATTGCATCGGAATTAAATATAAGAGACACACGGCCGACTTAAGTACAAGAAGACTGAGTCTTCTTAGTGTCTATGTTTTAAGCGTTTCCTGTGTCACCAGTTTTACAGTCCGATGCACCTCTGTAGGTTTACTGTATCCCTTGGACCTTCACATTGACGATGAAACACAGAAATTGCATCGGAATTAAATATAAGAGACACTATGCCGTCTTAAGTACAAGAACACTGAGTCTTCATACAGTCTATGTTTTGAGCGTTTCCTGTGTCACCAGTTTTACACTCCGATGCACCTCTGCATGTTTACTGTATCCCTTGGACCTTCACATTGACGATGAAACACAGAAATTGCATCGGAATTAAATATAAGAGACACAATGCCTACTGAAGTACAAGAAGACTGAGTCTTCTTACTGTCTATGATTTGAACGATTCCTGTGTCACCAGTTTTACATTCCGATGCACCTCCGCAGGTTTACTGTATACCTTGGACCTTCACATTGACGATGATACACAGAAATTGCAACGGAATTAAATATAAGAGACACACGGCCGACTTAAGTACAAGAACACTGAGTCTACTTACTGTCTATGTTTTGAGCGTTTCCTGTGTCACCAGTTTTACATTCCGATGCACCTCTGCATGTTTACTGTATCCCTTGGACCTTGACATTGATGATGAAACACAGAAATTGCATCGGAATTAAATATAAGAGACACAATGCCTACTTAAGTACAAGAAGACTGAGTCTTCTTACTGTCTATGATTTGAGCGATTCCTGTGTCACCACTTTTACATTCCGATGCACCTCCGCAGGTTTACTGTATCCCTTGGACCTTCACATTGACGATGATACACAGAAATTGCATCGGAATTAAATATAAGAGACACACGGCCGACTTAAGTACAAGAAGACTGAGTTTTCTTACTGTCTATGCTTTAAGCGTTTCCTGTGTCCCCAGTTTTACATTCCGATGCACCTCTGTAGGTTTACTGTATCCCTTGGACCTTCACATTGACGATGAAACACAGAAGTTGCATCGGAATTAAATATAAAAAACACTATGCCGTCTTAAGTACAGGAAGTCTGAGTCTTCTTACTGTCTATGTTTTGAGCGTTTCCTGTGTCACCAGTTTCACATTCCGATGCACCTCTGCATGTTTACTGTATCCCTTGGACCTTCACATTGACGATGAAACACAAAAATTGCATGGGAATTAAATATAAGAGACACAATGCCCACTTAAGTACAAGAAGACTGAGTCTTCTTACTGTCTTTAATTTGAGCGATTCCTGTGTCACCAGTTTTACATTCCGATGCACCTCCGCAGGTTTACTGTATCCCTTGTACCTTCACATTGACGATGATACCCAGAAATTGCATCGGAATTAAATATAAGAGACACACGGCCGACTTAAGTACAAGAAGACTGAGTCTTCTTACTGTCTATGTTTTAAGCGTTTCCTGTGTCCCCCGTTTTACATTTCGATGCACTTGTGTTGGTTTACTGTATCCCTTGGGCCTTCACATTGACGATGAAACACAGAAATTGCATCGGAATTAAATGTAAAAGACACTATGCCGTCTTAAGTACAGGAAGACTGAGTCTTCATACTGTCTATGTTTTCAGCGTTTCCTGTGTCACCAGTTTCACATTCCGATGCACCTCTGCATGTTTACTGTATCCCTTGGACCTTCACATTGATGATGAAACACAGAAATTGCATCGGAATTAAATATAAGAGACACAATGGCCACTTAAGTAAAAGAAGACTGAGTCTTCTTACTGTCTTTGTTTGAGCGTTTCCTGTGTCACCAGTTTTACATTCCGATGCACCTCCGCAGGTTTACTGTATCCCTTGAACCTTCACATTAACGATGATACACAGAAATTGCATCGGAATTAAATATAAGAGACACTCGGCCGACTTAAGTACAAGAAGACTGAGTCTTCTTAGTGTCTATGTTTTAAGCGTTTCCTGTGTCACCAGTTTTACAGTCCGATGCACCTCTGTAGGTTTACTGTATCCCTTGGACCTTCACATTGACGATGAAACACAGAAATTGCATCGGAATTAAATATAAGAGACACTATGCCGACTTAAGTACAAGAAGACTGAGTCTTCTTACTGTCTATGTTTTGAGCGTTTCCTGTGTCACCAGTTTTACATTCCGATGCACCTCTGCATGTTTACTGTATCCCTTGGACCTTCACATTGACGATGATACCCGGAAATTGCATCGGAATTAAATATAAGAGACACAATGCCTACTTAAGTACAAGAGGACTGAGTCTTCTTACTGTCTATGATTTGAGCGATTCCTGTGTCACCAGTTTTACATTCCGATGCACCTCCGCAGGTTTAATGTATCCCTTGGACCTTCACATTGACGATGATACACAGAAATTGCATCGGAATTAAATATAAGAGACACACGGCCGACTTAAGTACAAGAAGACTGAGTCTTCTTACTGTCTATGGTTTAAGCGTTTCCTGTGTCCCCAGTTTTACATTCCGATGCACCTCTGTAGGTGTACTGTATCCCTTGGACCTTCACATTGACGATGAAACACAGAAATTGCATCGGAATTAAATATAAAAAACACTATGCCGTCTTAAGTACAGGAAGTCTGAGTCTTCTTACTGTCTATGTTTTGAGCGTTTCCTGTGTCACCAGTTTCACATTCCGATGCACCTCTGCATGTTTACTGTATCCCTTGGACCTTCACATTGACGATGAAACACAAAAATTGCATGGGAATTAAATATAAGAGACACAATGCCCACTTAAGTACAAGAAGACTGAGTCTTCTTACTGTCTTTAATTTGAGCGATTCCTGTGTCACCAGTTTTACATTCCGAAGCACCTCCGCAGGTTTACTGTATCCCTTGTACCTTCACATTGACGATGATACCCAGAAATTGCATCGGAATTAAATATAAGAGACACACGGCCGACTTAAGTACAAGAAGACTGAGTCTTCTTACTGTCTATGTTTTAAGCGTTTCCTGTGTCCCCCGTTTTACATTTCGATGCACCTGTGTAGGTTAACTGTATCCCTTGGGCCTTCACATTGACGATGAAACACAGAAATTGCATCGGAATTAAATGTAAAAGACACTATGCCGTCTTAAGTACAGGAAGACAGAGTCTTCTTACTGTCTATGTTTTGAGCGTTTCCTGTGTCACCAGTTTCACATTCCGATGCACCTCTGCATGTTTACTGTATCCCTTGGACCTTCACATTGACGATGAAACACAGAAGTTGCATCGGAATTAAATATAAGAGACACTATGCCGACTTAAGTACAAGAAGACTGAGTCTTCTTACTGTCTATGTTTTGAGCGTTTCCTGTGTCACCAGTTTTACATTCCGATGCACCTCTGCATGTTTACTGTATGCCTTGGACCTTCACATTGACGATGATACCCAGAAATTGCATCGGAATTAAATATAAGAGACACAATGCCTACTTAAGTACAAGAGGACTGAGTCTTCTTACTGTCTATGATTTGAGCGATTCCTGTGTCACCAGTTTTACATTCCGATGCACCTCCGCAGGTTTACTGTATCCCTTGGACCTTCACATTGACGATGATACACAGAAATTGCATCGTAATTAAATATAAGAGACACACGGCCGACTTAAGTACAACAAGACTGAGTCTTCTTACTGTCTATGTTTTAAGCGTTTCCTGTGTCCCCAGTTTTACATTCCGATGCACCTCTGCATGTTTACTGTATCCCTTGGACCTTCTCATTGACGATGAAACACAGAAATTGCATCAGAATTAAATAGAAGGGACACAATGGCCACTTAAGTAAAAGAAGACACAGTCTTCTTACTGTCTATGTTTTGAGCGGTTCCTGTGTCCCCAGTTTTACATTCCGATGCACCTCTGTAGGTTTACTGTATCCCTTGGACGTTCACATTGACGATGAAACACAGAAGCTGCATCGGAATTAAATATAAGAGACACTATTCCGTCTTAAGTACAGTAAGACTGAGTCTTCTTACTGTCTATGTTTTGAGCGTTTCCTGTGTCACCAGTTTCACATTCCGATGCACCTCTGCATGTTTACTGTATCCCTTGGACCTTCACATTGACGATGAAACACAGAAATTGCATCGGAATTAAATATAAGAGACACAATGCCTACTTAAGTAAAAGAAGACTGAGTCTTCCTACTGTCTATGATTTGAGCGATTCCTGTGTCACCAGTTTTACATTCCGATGCACCTCCACAGGTTTACTGTATCCCTTGGACCTTCACACTGACGATGATACACAGAAATTGCATCGGAATTAAATATAAGAGACACACGACCGACTTAAGTACAAGAACACTGAGTCTTCTTACTGTCTATGTTTTGAGCGTTTCCTGTGCCACCAGTTTCACATTCCGATGCACCTCTGCATGTTTACTGTATCCTTTGGACCTTCACATTGACGATGAAACACAGAAATTGCATCGGAATTAAATATAAGAGACACAATGCCTACTTAACTACAAGAAGACTGAGTCTTCTTACTGTCTATGACTTGAGCGATTCCTGTGTCACCAGTTTTACATTCCGATGCACCTCTGCATGTTTACTGTATCCCTTGGACCTTCACATTGACGATGAAACACAGAAATTGCATCGGAATTAAATATAAGAGACACAATGGCCACTTAAGTAAAAGAAGACAGAGTCTTCTTACTGTCTATGTTTTGAGCGGTTCCTGTGTCACCAGTTTTACATTCCGATGCACCTCTGCATGTTTACTGTATCCCTTGGATCTTCACATTGACGATGAAACACAGAAATTCATCGGAATTAAATATAAGAGACACAATGCCTACTTAAGTACAAGAAGACTGAGTCTTCTTACTGTCTATGATTTGAGCGATTCCTGTGTCACCAGTTTTACATTCCGATGCACCTCCGCAGGTTTACTGTATCCCTTGGACCTTCACATTGACGATGATACACAGAAATTGCATCGGAATTAAATATAAGAGACACACGGCCGACTTAAGTACAAGAACACTGAGTCTTCTTACTGTCTATGTTTTGAGCGTTTCCTGTGCCACCAGTTTTACATTCCGATGCACCTCTGCATGTTTACTGTATCCTTTGGACCTTCACATTGACGATGAAACACAGAAATTGCATCGGAATTAAATATAAGAGACACAATGCCTACTTAACTACAAGAAGACTGAGTCTTCTTACTGTCTATGACTTGAGCGATTCCTGTGTCACCAGTTTTACATTCCGATGCACCTCTGCATGTTTACTGTATCCCTTGGACCTTCACATTGACGATGAAACACAGAAATTGCATCGGAATTAAATATAAGAGACACAATGGCCACTTAAGTAAAAGAAGACAGAGTCTTCTTACTGTCTATGTTTTGAGCGGTTCCTGTGTCACCAGTTTTACATTCCGATGCACCTCTGCATGTTTACTGTATCCCTTGGATCTTCACATTGACGATGAAACACAGAAATTCATCGGAATTAAATATAAGAGACACAATGCCTACTTAAGTACAAGAAGACTGAGTCTTCTTACTGTCTATGATTTGAGCGATTCCTGTGTCACCAGTTTTACATTCCGATGCACCTCCGCAGGTTTACTGTATCCCTTGGACCTTCACATTGACGATGATACACAGAAATTGCATCGGAATTAAATATAAGAGACACACGGCCGACTTAAGTACAAGAACACTGAGTCTTCTTACTGTCTATGTTTTGAGCGTTTCCTGTGCCACCAGTTTTACATTCTGATGCACCTCTGCATGTTTACTGTATCCCTTGGACCTTTACATTGACGATGAAACACAGAAATTGCATCGGAATTAAATATAAGAGACACAATGCCTACTTAAGTACAAGAAGACTGAGTCTTCTTACTGTCTATGACATGAGCGATTCCTGTGTCACCACTTTTACATTCCGATGCACCTCCGCAGGTTTACTGTATCCCTTGGACCTTCACATTGACGATGCTACACAGAAATTGCATCGGAATTAAATATAAGAGACACACGGCCGACTTAAGTACAAGAAGGCTGAGTCTTCTTACTATCTATGTTTTAAGCGTTTCCTGTGTCCCCAGTTTTACATTCCGATGCACCTCTGTAGGTTTACTGTATCCCTTGGACCTTCCAATTGACGATGAAACACAGAAATTGCATCGGAATTAAATATAAAAAACACTATGCCGTCTTAAGTACAGGAAGACTGAGTCTTCTTACTGTCTATGTTTTGAGCGTTTCCTGTGTCACCAGTTTCACATTCCGATGCACCTCTGCATGTTTACTGTATCCCTTGGACCTTCACATTGACGATGAAACACAGAAATTGCATCGGAATTAAAAATAGGAGACACAATGCCTACTTAAGTACAAGAAGACTGAGTCTTCTTACTGTCTATGATTTGAGCGATTCCTTTGACACCAGTTTTACATTCCGATGCAGCTCCGCAGGTTTACTGTATCCCTTGGACCTTCACATTGACGATGATACACAGAAATTGCATCGGAATTAAATACATGAGACACACGGCCGACTTAAGTACAAGAAGACTGAGTCTTCTTACTGTCTATGTTTTAAGCGTTTCCTGTGTCCCCAGTTTTACATTCCGATGCACCTCTGTAGGTTTCCTGTATCCCTTGGACCTTCACATTGACGATGAAACACAGAAATTGCATCGGAATTAAATATAAAAGACACTATGCCGTCTTAAGTACAGTAAGACTGAGTCTTCTTACTGTCTATGTTTTGAACGTTTCCTGTGTCACCAGTTTTACATTCCGATGCACCTCCGCGGGTTTAGTGTATCCCTTGGACCTTCACATTGACGATGAAACACAGAAATTGCATCGGAATTAAATATAAGAGACACAATGGCCACTTAAGTAAAAGAAGACTGAGTCTTCTTACTGTCTATGTTTTGAGCGTTTCCTGTGTCACCAGTTTTACATTCCGATGCACCTCCGCAGGTTTACTGTATCCCTTGGACCTTCACATTGACGATGATACACAGAAATAGCATCGGAATTAAATATAAGAGACACACAGCCGACTTAAGTACAAGAAGACTGAGTCTTCTTACGGTCTCTGTTTTAAGCGTTACCTGTGTCCCCAGTTTTACATTCCGATGCACCACTGTAGGTTTACTGTATCCCTTGGACTGTCACATTGACGATGATACACAGAAATTGCATCGGAATTAAATATAAGACACACACGGCCGACTTAAGTACAAGAAGACTGAGTCTTCTTACTGTCTATGTTTTGAGCGTATCCTGTGTCACCAGTTTTACATTCCGATGCACCTCTGCATGATTACTGTATCCCTTGGACCTTCACATTGACGATGTAACACAGAAATTGCATCGGAAGTAAATATAACAGACTCAATGCCGACTCAAGTACAAGAAGGCTGAGTCTTCTTACTGTCTATGATTTGAGCGATTCCTGTGTCACCAATTTGACATTCCGATGCACCGCCGCTGATTTACTGTATCCCTTGGACCTTCACATAGACGATGAAACACAGAAATTGCATCGGAATTAAATATAAGAGTCACAATGCCGACATAAGTACAAGAAGACTGAGTCTTCTTACTGTCTATGTTTTGATCGTTTCCTGTGTCACCAATTTGATATTCCGATGCACTTCTGCAGGTTTACTGTATCCCTTGGACCTTCACATTGACGATGAAACACAGAATTTACATGCGAATTAAATATAAGAGACACAATGGCGATTTAAGTACAAGAAGAATGAGTCTCCTTACTGTCTATGTTTTAAGCGTTTCCTGTGTCCCCAGTTTTACATTCCGATGCACCTCCGCTGGTTTACTGTATCCCTTGGACCTTCACATTGACGATGATACACAGAAATTGCATCGGAATTAAATATAAAAGACACTATGCCGTCTTAAGTACAAGAAGACTGAGTCTTCTTACTGTGTAAGCTTTGAGCGTTTCCTGTGTCACCTGTTTCACATTGCGATGCACCTCTGCATGTTTACTGTATCCCTTGGCCCTTCACATTGACGACGAAATACAGAAATTGCATCGGAAGTAAATATAAGAGACACAATGCGATCTTAAGTACAAGAAGACTGAGTCTTCTCACTGTCTTTGTTTTGAGCGTTTCCTGTGTTACCACTTTTACATTCAGATGCACCTCTGCTGGTTTACTGTATCCCTTGGACCTTGACATTGACGATCAAACACAGAAATTGCATCGGTAGTAAATATAACAGACACAATGCCGCCTTAAGTACAAGAAGACTGAGTCTTCTTACTGTCTATGTTTTAAGCGTTTCCTGTGTCCCCAGTTTTACATTTCGATGCACCTCGGTTGGTTTACTGTATCCCTTGGGCCTTCACATTGACGATGAAACACAGAAATTGCATCGGAATTAAATGTAAAAGACACTATGCCGTCTTAAGTACAGGAAGACTGAGTCTTCTTACTGTCTATGTTTTGAGCATTTCCTGTGTCACCAGTTTCACATTCCGATGCACCTCTGCATGTTTACTGTATCCCTTGGACCTTCACATTGACGATGAAACACAGAAATTGCATCGGAATTAAATATAAGAGACACAATGGCCACTTAAGTAAAAGAAGACTGAGTCTTCTTACTGTCTTTGTTTTGAGAGTTTAGTGTATAACCAGTTTTACATTCCGATGCACCTCCACATGTTTACTGTATCCCTTGGACCTTCACATTAACGATGATACACAGAAATTGAATCGGAATTAAATATAAGAGACACACGACCGACATAAGTACAAGAAGACTGCGTCTTCTTACTGTCTATGTTTTAAGCGTCTCCAGTGTCCCCAGTTTTACATTCCGATGCACCTCTGTAGGTTTACTGTATCCCTTGGACCTTCACATTGAGGATGAAACACAGAAATTGCATCGGAATTAAATACAAAAGTCACTATGCCGTCTTAAGTACAGTAAGACTGAGTCTTCTTACTGTCTATGTTTTGAGCGTTTCCTGTGTCACCAGTTTTACCTTCCGATGCACCTCCGCGGGTTTAGTGTATCCCTTGGACCTTCACATTGACGATGAAACACAGAAATTGCATCGGAATTAAATATAAGGACACAATGGCCACTTAAGTAAAAGAAGACTGAGTCTTCTTACTGTCTATGTTTTGAGCGTTTCCTGTGTCACCAGTTTTACATTCCAATGCACCTCCGCAGGTTTACTGTATCCCTTGGACCTTCACATTGACGATGATACACAGAAATAGCATCGGAATTAAATATAAGAGACACACGGCCGACTTAAGTACAAGAAGACTGAGTCTTCTTACTGTCTACGTTTTAAGCGTTTCCTGTGTCCCCAGTTTTACATTCCGATGCACCACTGTAGGTTTACTGTATCCCTTGGACCTTCACATTGACGATGATACACAGAAATTGCATCGGAATTAAATATAAGAGACACGCGGCCCAATTAAGTACAAGAAGACTGAGTCTTCTTACTGTCTATGTTTTGAGCGTTTCCTGTGTCACCAGTTTTACATTCCGATGCACCTCTGCATGATTACTGTATCCCTTGGACCTTCACATTGACTATGTAACACAAAAATTGCATAGGAATTAAATGAAAGAGACACACTGCCGACTCAAGTACAAGAAGACTGAGTCTTCTTACTGTCTATGTTTTGAGCGTTTCCTGTGTCACCAGTTTTACATTCCGATGCACCTCCGCAGGTTTACTGTATCCCTTGGACCTTCACATTGACGATGATACACAGAAATTGCATCGGAAATAAATATAAAAGACACTATGCCATCTTAAGTACAAGAAGGCTGAGTCTTCTTGCGGTCTATGTTTCGAGCGCTTCCTCTGTCGCCAGTTTTACATTCAGATGCACCTCTGCTGGTTTACTGTATCCCTTGGACCTTCACATTGACGATCAAACACAGAAATTGCATCGGTAGTAAATATAACAGACACAATGCCGACTTAAATACAAGAAGGCAGAGTCTTCTTACTGTCTATGTTTCGAGCGTTTCCTCTGTCACCAGTTTTAAATTCCGATGCACCTCTGCTGCTTTACTGTATCCCTTGGACCTTCACATAGACGATGAAACACAGAATTTGCATCGGAATTAAATATAAGAGACACAATGCCGACATAAGTACAAGAAGACTGAGTCTTCTTACTGTCTATGTATTGAGCGATTCCTGTGTCACCACTTTTACATTCCGATGCACCTCGGCTGGTTTACTGTATCGCTTGGACCTTCACATAGACGATGATATACAGAAATTGCATCGGAATTAAATATAAGAGACACACGGCTGACTTAAGTACAAGAAGACTGAGTCTTCTTACTGTCTATGTTTTAAGCGTTTCCTGTGTCCCCAGTTTTACATTCCGATGCACCTCTGTAGGTTTACTGTATCCCTTAGACCTTCACATTGACGATGGAACACAGAAATTGCATCGGAATTAAATATAAGAGACACAATGCCGTCTTAAGTACAAGAAGACTGAGCCTTCTTACTGTCTATGTTTTGAGCGTTTCCTGTGTCACCAGTTTTACATTCCGATGCACCTCTGCATGATTACTGTATCCCTTGGACCTTCACATTGACGATGTAACACAGAAATTGCATCGGAATTAAATATAAGAGTCACAATGCCGACTTAAGTACAAGAAGACTGAGTCTTCTTACTGTCTATGTTTTGAGCGTTTCCTGTGACACCAACTTGACATTCCGATGCACCTCTGCAGGTTTACTGTATCCCTTGGACCTTCACATTGACTATGAATCCCAGAATTTACATCCGAATTAAATATAAGAGTCACAATGCCAACTTAAGTACAAGAAGACTGAGTCTTCTTACTGTCTTTGTTTTGAGCGTTTCCTGTGTCACCAATTTGACATTACGATGCACTTCTGCAGGTTTACTGTATCAATTGGACCTTCACATTGACGATGAAACACAGAATTTACATCCGAATTAAATGTAAGAGACACAATGGCAATTTAAGTACAAGAAGAACGAGTCTCCTTATTGTCTATGTTTTCAGCGTTTCCTGTGTCACCAGTTTTACATTCCGATGCACCTCCGCGGGTTTAGTGTATCCCTTGGACCTTCACATTGACGATGAAACACAGAAATGGCATCGGAATTAAATATAAGAGACGCAATGGCCACTTAAGTAAAAGAAGTCTAAGTCTTCTTACTGTCTATGTTTTGAGCGTTTCCTGTGTCACCAGTTTTACATTCCGATGCACCTCCGCAGGTTTACTGTATCCCTTGGACCTTCACATTGACGATGATACACAGAAATTGCATCGGAATTAAATATAAAAGAGACTATGCCGTCTTAAGTACAAGAAGACTGAGTCTTCTTACTGTGTATGTTTTGCGCGTTTCCTGTGTCACCAGTTTCACATTGCGATGCACCTCTGCATGTTTACTGTATCCCTTGGCCCTTCACATTGACGATGAAACACAGAAATTGCATCGGAATTAAATATAAGAGACACAATGGCCACTTAAGTAAAAGAAGACTGAGTCTTCTTACTGTCTATGTTTTGAGCGTTTCCTGTGTCACCAGTTTTACATTCCGATGCACCTCCGCAGGTTTACTGTATCCCTTGGACCTTCACATTGACGATGATTCACAGAAATAGCATCGATATTAAATATAAGAGACACACGGCCGACTTAAGTACAAGAAGACTAAGTCTTCTTACGGTCTCTGTTTTAAGCGTTTCCTGTGTCCCCAGTTTTACATTCCGATGCACCACTGTAGGTTTACTGTATCCCTTGGACCTTCACATTGACGATGATACACAGAAATTGCATCGGAATTAAATATAAGAGACACACGGCCGACTTAAGTACAAGAAGAGTGAGTCTTCTTACTGTCTATGTTTTGAGCGTATCCTGTGTCACCAGTTTTACATTCCGATGCACCTCAGCATGATTACTGTATCCCTTGGACCTTCACATTGACGATGTAACACAGAAATTGCATCGGAAGTAAATATAACAGACACAATGCCGACTCAAGTACAAGAAGGCTGAGTCTTCTTACTGTCTATGATTTGAGCGATTCCTGTGTCACCAATTTGACATTCCGATGCACCGCCGCAGGTTTACTGTATCCCTTGGACCTTCACATAGACGATGAAACACAGAAATTGCATCGGAATTAAATATAAGAGTCACAATGCCGACATAAGTACAAGAAGACTGAGTCTTCTTACTGTCTATGTTTTGATCGTTTCCTGTGTCACCAATTTGACATTCCGATGCACTTCTGCAGGTTTACTGTATCCCTTGGACCTTCACATTGACGATGAATCACAGAATTTACATGCGAATTAAATATAAGAGACACAATGGCGATTTAAGTACAAGAAGAATGAGTCTCCTTACTGTCTATGTTTTCAGCGTTTCCTGTGTCACCAGTTTTACATTCCGATGCACCTCTGCTGCTTTACTGTATCCCTTGGACATTCACATTGACGATGAAACACAGATATTGCATCGGAATTAAATATAAGAGACGCAATGGCCACTTAAGTAAAAGAAGTCTGAGTCTTCTTACTGTCTATGTTTTGAGCGTTTCCTGTGTCACCAGTTTCACATTCCGATGCACCTCTGCATGTTTACTGTATCCCTTGGACCTTCACATTGACGATGAAACACAGAAATTGCATCGGAATTAAATATAAGAGACACAATGGCCACTTAAGTAAAAGAAGACTGAGTCTTCTTACTGTCTTTGTTTTGAGAGTTTAGTGTATCAACAGTTTTTCATTCCGATGCACCTCCACATGTTTACTGTATCCCTTGGACCTTCACATTAACGATGATACACAGAAATTGCATCGGAATTAAATATAAGAGACACACGACCGACATAAGTACAAGAAGACTGAGTCTTCTTACTGTCTATGTTTTAAGCGTTTCCTGTGTCCCCAGTTTTACATTCCGATGCACCTCTGTAGGTTTACTGTATCCCTTGGACCTTCACATTGACGATGAAACACAGAAAATGGATCGGAATTAAATATAAGAGACACAATGCCTACTTCAAGAGGACTGAGTCTTCTTACTGTCTATGATTTGAGCGATTCCTGTGTCACCAGTTTTACATTCCGATGCACCTCCGCAGGTTTACTGCATCCCTTGGACCTTCACATTGTCGATGATACACAGAAATTGCATCGGAATTAAATATAAGAGACACACGGCCGACTTAAGTACAAGAAGACTGAGTCTTCTTACTGTCTATGTTTTAAGCGTTTCCTGTGTCCCCGGTTTTACATTACGATGCACCTTTGTAGGTTTACTGTATCCCTTGGACCTTCACATTGACGATGAAACACAGAAATTGCATCGGAATTAAATATAAAAAACACTTTGCCGTCTAAGTACAGGAAGACTGAGTCTTCTTACTGTCTATGTTTTGAGCGTTTCCTGTGTCACCAGTTTCACATTCCGATGCACCTCTGCTGGTTACTGTATCCCTTGGACCTTCACATTGACGATGAAACACAGAAATTGCATCGGTAGTAAATATAACAGACACAATGCCGAATTAAATACAAGAAGGCAGAGTCTTCTTACTGTCTATGTTTTGAGCGTTTCCTCTGTCACCAGTTTTACATTCCGATGCACCTCTGCTTGTTTACTGTATCCCTTGGACCTTCACATTGACGATCATACACAGAAATTGCATCGGAATTAAATATAAGAGACACACGGCCGACTTAAGTACAAGAAGACTGAGTCTTCTTACTGTCTATGTTTTGAGCGTTTCCTGTGTCACCAGTTTTACATTCCGATGCACCTCTGCATGTTTACTGTATCCCTTGGACCTTCACATTGACGATGAAACACAGAAATTGCATCGGAATTAAATATAAGAGACACAATGCCTACTTAAGTACAAGAAGACTGAGTCTTCTTACTGTCTATGATTTGAGCGATTCCTGTGTCACCTCTTTTACATTCCGATGCACCTCCGCAGGTTTACTGTATCCCTTGGACCTTCACATTGACGATGATGCACAGAAATTGCTTCGGAATTAAATATAAGAGACACACGGCCGACTTAAGTACAAGAAGACTGAGTCTTCTTACTGTCTATGTTTTAAGCGTTTCCTGTGTCCCCAGTTTTACATTCCGATGTACCTCTGTAGGTTTACTGTATCCCTTGGACATTCACATTGACGATGATACACAGAAATTGCATCGGAATTAAATATAAGAGACACTATGCCGTCTTAAGTACAAGAAGACTGAGTCTTCTTACTGTCTATACTTTGAGCGTTTCCTGTGTCACCAGTTTTACATTCCGATGCACCTCTGCATGTTTACTGTATCCCTTGGACCTTCACATTGACGATGAAACACAGAAATAGCATCGGAATTAAATATAAGAGACACAATGCCGACTAAAGTACACGAAGACCGAGTTTTTTTACTGTCTATGTTTTGAGCGTTTCCTGTATCACCAAGTTTACATTCCGATGCAATTCTGCAGGTTTACTGTATCCCTTGGACCTTCACATTGACGATGAAACACGGAATTTGCATCCGAATTAAATATTAGAGACACAATGGCGATTTAAGTACAAGAAGAATGAGTCTTCTTTCTGTCTATGTTTTGAGCGTTTCCTGTGTCACCAGTTTTACATTCCGATGCACATCTGCAGGTTTACTGTATCCCTTGGACCATCACATTGACGATGAAACACAGAAATTGCATCGGAAGTAAATGTAAGCGACACACTGCCGACTTAAGTACAAGAGGACTGAGTCTCCTTTCTGTCTATGATTTGTGCGATTCCTGTGTCACCACTTTTACATTCCGATGCACATCTGCTGGTTTACTGTATCCCTTGGACCCTCGCATTGACGATGAAACACAGAAATTGCAGCGGAAGTAAATATAAGAGACACAATGGCTACTTAAGCAAAAGAAGACTGTGTCTTCTTACTGTCTATGTTTTGAGCGTTTCCTGTGTCACCTGTTTTACATTCCGATGCACCTCAGCAGGTTTACTGTATCCCTTGGAGCTTCACATTGACGATGATACACAGAAATAGCATCGGAATTAGATATAAGAGACACACGGCCGACTTAAGTACAAGAAGACTGAGACTTCTTACTGTCTACGTTTTAAGCGTTTCCTGTGTCCCCAGTTTTACATTCCGATGCACCACTGTAGGTTTACTGTATCCCTTGGACCTTCACATTGACGATGATACACAGAAATTGCATCGGAATTAAATATAAGAGACACGCGGCCGACTTAAGTACAAGAAGACTGAGTCTTCTTACTGTCTATGTTTTGAGCGTTTCCTGTGTCACCAGTTTTACATTCCGATGCACCTCTGCATGATTACTGTATCCCTTGGACCTTCACATTGACTATGTAACACAGAAATTGCATAGGAATTAAATGAAAGAGACACACTGCCGACTCAAGTACAAGAAGACTGAGTCTTCTTACTGTCTATGTTTTGAGCGTTTCCTGTGTCACCAGTTTCACATTCCGATGCACCTCCGCAGGTTTACTGTATCCCTTGGACCTTCACATTGACGATGATACACAGAAATTGCATCGGAATTAAATATAAAAGACACTATGCCGGCTTAAGTACAAGAAGGCTGAGTCTTCTTACGGTCTATGTTTCGAGCGCTTCCTCTGTCGCCAGTTTTACATTCAGATGCACCTCTGCTGGTTTACTGTATCCCTTGGACCTTCACATTGACGATCAAACACAGAAATTGCATCGGTAGTAAATATAACAGACACAATGCCGACTTAAATACAAGAAGGCAGAGTCTTCTTACTGTCTATGTTTCGAGCGTTTCCTCTGTCACCAGTTTTAAATTCCGATGCACCTCTGCTGGTTTACTCTATCCCTTGGACCTTCACATAGACGATGAAACACAGAATTTGCATCGGAATTAAATATAAGAGACACAATGCCGACATAAGTAAAGAAGACTGAGTCTTCTTACTGTCTATGAATTGAGCGATTCCTGTGTCACCACTTTTACATTCCGATGCACCTCGGCTGGTTTACTGTATCGCTTGGACCTTCACATAGACGATGATATACAGAAATTGCATCGGAATTAAATATAAGAGACACACGGCTGACTTAAGTACAAGAAGACTGAGTCTTCTTACTGTCTATGTTTTAAGCGTTTCCTGTGTCCCCAGTTTTACATTCCGATGCACCTCTGTAGGTTTACTGTATCCCTTGGACCTTCACATTGACGATGAAACACAGAAATTGCATCGGAATTAAATATAAGAGACACAATGCCGTCTAAAGTACAAGAAGACTGAGCCTTCTTACTGTCTATGTTTTGAGCGTTTCCTGTGTCACCAGTTTTACATTCCGATGCACCTCTGCATGATTACTGTATCCCTTGGACCTTCACATTGACGATGTAACACAGAAATTGCATCGGAATTAAATATAAGAGTCACAATGCCGACTTAAGTACAAGAAGACTGAGTCTTCTTACTGTCTATGTTTTGAGCGTTTCCTGTGACACAAACTTGACATTCCGATGCACCTCTGCAGGTTTACTGTATCCCTTGGACCTTCACATTGACGATGAATCCCAGAGTTTACATCCGAATTAAATATAAGAGTCACAATGCCAACTTAAGTACAAGAAGACTGAGTCTTCTTACTGTCTTTGTTTTGAGCGTTACCTGTGTCACCAATTTGACATTACGATGCACTTCTGCAGGTTTACTGTATCCCTTGGACCTTCACATTGACGATGAAACACAGAATTTACATCCGAATTAAATGCAAGAGACACAATGGCAATTTAAGTACAAGAAGAACGAGTCTCCTTACTGT
The DNA here is from genome assembly GCF_023898315.1 of Schistocerca nitens. Classification (NCBI taxonomy): domain Eukaryota; kingdom Metazoa; phylum Arthropoda; class Insecta; order Orthoptera; family Acrididae; genus Schistocerca; species Schistocerca nitens. Next base: position 13,283,249 of record NC_064621.1, on the reverse strand, counting down.
CTATGTTTTCAGCGTTTCCTGTGTCACCAGTTTTACATTCCGATGCACCTCCGCGGGTTTAGTGTATCCCTTGGACCTTCACATTGACGATGAAACACAGAAATTGCATCGGAATTAAATATAAGAGACGCAATGGCCACTTAAGTAAAAGAAGTCTAAGTCTTCTTACTGTCTATGTTTTGAGCGTTTCCTGTGTCACCAGTTTTACATTCCGATGCACCTCCGCAGGTTTACTGTATCCCTTGGACCTTCACATTCACGATGATACACAGAAATTGCATCGGAATTAAATATAAAAGACACTATGCCGTCTTAAGTACAAGAAGACTGAGTCTTCTTTCTGTGTATGTTTTGCGCGTTTGCTGTGTCACCAGTTTCACATTGCGATGCACCTCTGCATGTTTACTGTATCCCTTGGCCCTTCACATTGACGACGAAGTACAGAAATTGCATCGGAAGTAAATATAAGAGACACAATGCGGACTTAAGTACAAGAAGACTGAGTCTTCTTACTGTCTATGATTTGAGCGTTTCCTGTGTCACCACTTTTACATTCAGATGCACCTCTGCTGGTTTACTGTATCCCTTTGACCTTCACATTGACGATGAAACACAGAAATTGCAGCGGTAGTAAATATAACAGACTCAATGCCGACTTAAATACAAGAAGGCAGAGTCTTCCTACTGTCTATGTTTTGAGCGTTTCCTGTGTCACCACTTTTACATTCCGATGCACCTCGGCTGGTTTACTGTATCCCTTGGACCTTCACATTGACGATGAAACACAGAATTTACATCCGAATTAAATATAAGAGACACAATGGCGATTTAAGTACAAGAAGAATGAGTCTCCTTACTGTCAATGCTTTCAGCGTTTCCTGTGTCACCAGTTTTACATTCCGATGCACCTCGGCTGGTTTACTGTATCCGTTGGACCTTCACATTGACGATGATACACAGAAATTGCATCGGAATTAAATATAAAAGACACTATGCCGTCTTAAGTACAAGAAGACTGAGTCTTCTTACTGTGTATGTTTTGAGCGTTTCCTGTGTCACCAGTTTCACATTGCGATGCACTTCTGCAGGTTTACTGTATCCCTTGGACCTTCACAATGACGATGAAACACAGAATTTACATCCGAATTAAATATAAGAGACGCAATGGCCACTTAAGTAAAAGAAGTCTGAGTCTTCTTACTGTCTATGTTTCGAGCGTTTCCTGTGTCACCAGTTTTACATTCCGATGCACCTCCGCAGGTTTACTGTATTCCTTGGACCTTCACACTGACGATGATACACAGAAATTGCATCGGAATTAAATATAAAAGACACTATGCCGTCTTAAGTACAAGAAGACTGAGTCTTCTTACTGTGTATGTTTTGCGCGTTTCCTGTGTCACCAGTTTCACATTGCGATGCACCTCTGCATGTTTACTGTATCCCTTGGCCCTTCACATTGACGACGAAATACAGAAATTGCATCGGAAGTAAATATAAGAGACACAATGCGGACTTAAGTACAAGAAGACTGAGTCTTCTTATTATCTATGATTTGAGCGTTTCCTGTGTCACCAGTTTTTGTTTCGACGCACCTCTGCAGGTTTAGTGTATCATTTGGACATTCACATTGACGATGAATCACAGAAATTGCATCGGAATTAAATGTAAGGGACACACTGCCGAGTTAAGTACAAGAAGACTGAGTCTTCATACTGTCTATGTTTTGAGCGATTCCTGTGTCACCACTTTTACATTCCGATGCACCTCGGCTGGTTTACTGTATCCCTTGGACCTACACATTGACGATGAAACACAGAAATTGCATCGGAAGTAAATATCACAGGCACAATGCCGACTTAAGTACAAGAAGTCTGAGTCTTCTTACTGTCTATGTTTGGAGCGTTTCGTGTGTCACCAGTTTTACATTCGATGCACCTCTGCAGGTTTGCTGTATCCCTTGGACCTTCACATTGACGATGAAACACATAAATTGCGTCGGAATAAAATATAAGAGACACAGCGCTGACTTAAGTACAAGAAGACTGAGTCTTCATACTGTCTATGTTTCGAGCGTTTCCTGTGTCACCAGTTTTACATTCCGATGCACCTCTGCAGGTTTACTGCATCCCTTGGACCTTCACATTGACGATGAATCACAGAAATTGCATCGGAATTAAATATAAGAGACACAATGCCGAGTTAAGTACAAAAAGACTGAGTCTTCTTAATGCCTATGTTTTGAGCGTTTCCTGTGTAACCAATTTGACATTCCGATGCACCTCTGCAGGTGAACTGTATCCCTTGGACCTTCGCATTGACGATGGAACACAGAAATTGCATCGGAAGTAAATATAAGAGACACAATGCGGACTTAAGTACAAGAAGACTGAGTCTTCTTATTATCTATGTTTTGAGCGTTTCCTGTGTCACCAGTTTTACTTTCCGATGCACCTCTGCATGTTTACTGTATCCCTTGGACCTTCACATTGACGATGAAACACAGAAATTGCATCGGAATTAAAAGTAACTGGCACACTGCGGAGTTAAGTACAAGAAGACTGAGTCTTCTTACTGTCACTGTTATGAGCGATTCCTATGGCTCCACTTTTACATTCCGATGCACCTCTGCTGGTTTACCGTATCCCTTGGACCTTCACATTGACGATGAAACACAGAAATTGCATCGGTAGTAAATATAACAGACACAATGCCGACTTAAATACAAGAAGGCAGAGTCTTCTTACTGTCTATGTTTTGAGCATTTCCTCTGTCACAAGTTTTACATTCTGATGCACCTCTGCAGCTTTACTGTATCCCTTGGACCTTCACATTGACGAAGAAACACAGAAATAGCATCGGAATTAAATATAAGAGACACAATGCCGACTAAAGTACACGAAGACCGAGTTTTTTTACTGTCTATGATTTGAGCGTTTCCTGTATCACCAAGTTTACATTCCGATGCAATTCTGAAGGTTTACTGTATCCCTTGGACCTTCACATTGACGATGAAACACGGAATTTGCATCCGAATTAAATATTAGAGGCACAATGGCGATTTAAGTACAAGAAGAATGAGTCTTCTTTCTGTCTATGTTTTGAGCGTTTCCTGTGTCACCAGTTTTACATTCCGATGCACATCTGCAGGTTAACTGTATCCCTTGGACCATCACATTGACGATGAAACACAGAAATTGCATCGGAATTAAATGTAAGCGACACACTGCCGACTTAAGTACAAGAGGACTGAGTCTCCTTTCTGTCTATGATTTGTGCGATTCCTGTGTCACACTTTTATATTCCGATGCACATCTGCTGGTTTACTGTATCCCTTGGACCCTCGCATTGACGATGAAACACAGAAATTGCAGCGGAAGTAAATATAAGAGACACAATGGCTACTTAAGCAAAAGAAGACTGTGTCTTCTTACTGTCTATGTTTTGAGCGTTTCCTGTGTCACCTGTTTTACATTCCGATGCACCTCCGCAGGTTTACTGTATCCCTTGGACCTTCACATTGACATGATACACAGAAATTGCATCGGAATTAAATATAAGAGACACACGGCCGACTTAAGTACAAGAAGACTGTGTCTTCCAAATGTCTATGTTTTAAGCGTTTCCTGTGTCCCCAGTTTTACATTCCGATGCACCTCTGTAGGTTTACTGAATCCCTTGGACCTTCACATTGACGATGAAACACAGAAATTGCGTCGGAATTAAATATAAGAGGCACTATGCCGTCTTAAGTACAAGAAGACTGAGTCTTCTTACTGTCTATGTTTTGAGTGTAACCTGTGTCACCAGTTTTACACTCCGATGCACCTCTGCATGTTTACTGTATCCCATGGACCTTCACATTGACGATGTAACACAGAAATTGCATAGGAATTAAATGAAAGAGACACACTGCCGACATAAGTACAAGAAGACTGAGTCTTCTTAATGTCTATGTATTGAGCGATCCCTGTGTCACCACTTTTACATTCCGATGCACCTCGGCTGGTTTCCTGTATCCCTTGGACCTTCACATTGACGAAGAAACACAGAAATTGCATCGGAAGTAAATATAACAGACACAATGCCGACTTAAATACAAGAAGGCTGAGTCTTCTTACAGTCTATGTTTGGAGCGTTTCCTGTGTCACCAGTTTTACATTCGATACACCTCTGCAGGTTTGCTGTATCCCTTGGACCTTCACATTGACGATGAAACACATAAATTGCATCGGAATTAAATATAAGAGTCACAATGCCGAGTTAAGTACCATAAGACTGAGTCTTCTTACTGTCTGTGTTTTGAGCGTTTCCTGTGTCACCAATTTGACATTCCGATGCACCTCTGCAGGTTTACTGTATCCCTTGGCCCTTCACATTGACGATGAAACACATAAATTGCGTCGGAATTATATATAAGAGACACAGTGCCGACTTAAGTACAAGAAGACTGAGTCTTCTTACTGTCTATGTTTCGAGCGTTTCCTGTGTCACCAGTTTTACATTCCGATGCACCTCTGCAGGTTTACTGTTTCCCTTGGCCCTTCACATTGACGATGAAACACAGAAATTGCATCGGAATTAACAATAAGAGACACAATGCCGAGTTAAGTACAAAAAGACAAAGTCTTCTTACTGTCTGTGTTTTGAGCATTTCCTGTGTCACCAATTTGAAATTCCGATGCACCTCTGCAGGTTTACTGTATCCCTTGGACCTTCACATTGACGATGAAACACAGAATTTGCATCCGAATAAAATATAAGAGACACAATGGCGATTTAAGTACAAGAAGAATGAGTCTCCTTACTGTCTGTGTTATCAGCGTTTCTGGTGTCACCAATTTTACATTTCGATGCACCTCCGCGGGTTTAGTGTATCCCTTGGACCTTCACATTGACGATGAAACACAGAAATTGCATCGGAATTAAATATATGAGACGCAATGGCCACTTAAGTACAAGAAGACTGAGTCTTCTTACCGTCTATGTTTTGAGCGTTTCCTGTGTCACCAGTTTCACATTTCGATGCACCTCTGCAGGTTTACTGTATCCCTTGGACCTTCACATAGACGATGAAACACAGAATTTGCATCGGAATTAAATGTAAGGGACACACTGCCGTGTTAAGTACAAGAAGAATGAGTCTTCTTACTGTCTATGTTTAGAGCGATTCCTGTATCACCACTTTTACTTTCAGATCCACCTCTGCTGGTTACTGTATCCCTTGGACCTTCACATTGACGATGAAACACAGAAATTGCATCGGTAGTAAATATAACAGACACAATGCCGAATTAAATACAAGAAGGCAGAGTCTTCTTACTGTCTGTCTTTTGAGCGTTTCCTCTGTCACCAGTTTTACATTCCGATGCACCTCTGCTTGTTTACTGTATCCCTTGGACCTTCACATAGACGATGAAACACAGAATTTGCATCGGAATTAAATATAAGAGACACAATGCCGACTTAAGTACAAGAAGACTGAGTCTTATTACGGTCTATGTATTGAGCGATTCCTGTGTCACCACATTTACATTCCGATGCACCTCGGCTGGTTTACTGTATCCCTTGGACCTTCACATTGACGATGAAACACAGAAATTGCATCGGAAGTAAATATAACAGACACAATGCCGACTTAAATACAAGAAGGCAGAGTCTTCTTACAGTCTATGTTTTGAGCTATTGCTCTGTCACCAGTTTTACATTCCGATGCACCTCTGCTGGTTTACTGTATCCCTTCGACCTTCACATAGAAGAAGAAATACAGAATTTGCATCGGAAATAAATATAAGAGTCAGAATGCCAACTTAAGTACAAGAAGACTGAGCCTTCTTACTGTCTATGTTTGGAGCGTTTCGTGTGTCACCAGTTTTACATTCGATGCATCTCTCCAGGTTTGCTGTATCCCTTGGACCTTCACATTCACGATGAAAGAAAGAAATTGCGTCGGAATTAAATATAAGAGATACAGCGCTGACTTAAGTACAAGAAGACTGAGTCTTCTTACTGTCTATGCTTCGAGCGTTTCCTGTGTCACCAGTTTTAGATTCCGATGCACCTCTGCAGGTTCACTGCATCCCTGCATCCCTTGGACCTTCACATTGACGATGAAACACGGAAATTCCATCGGAATTAAATATAAGAGACACAATGCCAAGTTAAGTACAAAAAGACTGAGTCTTCTTACTGTCTAAGCTTTGAGCGTTCCCTGTGTCACCAATTTGACATTCCGATGCACCTCTGCAGGTTTACTGTATTCCTTGGACCTTCTCATTGACGATGAAACACAGAAATTGCATCGGTAGTAAATATAACAGACACAATGCCGACTTAAATACAAGAAGGCAGAGTCTTTTTACTGTCTATGTTTTGAGCGTTTCCTCTGTCACCAGTTTTTCATTCTGATGCACCTCTGCAGCTTTTCTGTATCCCTTGGACCTTCAAATTGTCGAAAAAACACAGAAATTGCATCGTAATTAAATATAAGAGACACAATGCCGACTTAAGTACAAGAAGACTGAGTTTTTTTACTGTCTATGTTTTGAGCGTTTCCTGTATCACGAGGTTTACTTTCCGCTGCACTTCTGTAGATTTACTCTATCCATTGGACCTTCACATTGACGATGAAACACAGAATTTGCATCGGAATTAAATGTAAGAGACACACTGCCTAGTTAAGTACAAGAAGACTGAGTCTTCTTATTGTCGATGTTTTGGGCGTATCCTGTGTCACCAGTTTTACATTAGATGCACATATGCAGGTTCACTGTATCCCTTGGACCTTCACATTCACGACGAAACACGGAAATTGCATCGGAATTAAATATAAGAGACACAATGCCGACTTAAGTACAAGAACATTGAGTCTTCTTACTGACTATGTTTTGAGCGTTTCCTGTGTCACCAGTTTTACATTCCGATGCACCTCTGCAGGTTCACTGTATCCCTTGGACTTTCACATTGACGATGAAACACGGAATTTGCATCCGAATTATATATTAGAGGCACAATGGCGATTTAAGTACAAGAATAATGAGCCTTCTTACTGTCAATATTTTCAGCGTGTCCTGTGTCAACAGTTTTACATTCCGATGCACCTCCTCAGGTTTACTGTATCCCTTAGACCTTCACATTGACGATGAAACACAGAATTTGCATCGGAATTAAATGTAAGAGACACACTGCCGAGTTAAGTACAAGAAGACTGAGTCTTCTTTCTGTCTATGTTTTGAGCGTTTCCTATGTCACCAGTTTTACATTCGATGCACATCTGCAGGTTCACTGTATCCCTTGGACCTTCACATTCACGATGAAACACAGAAATTGCATCGGAATTAAATATAAGCGACACAATGCCGACTGAAGTACAAGAGGACTGAGACTTCTTACTGTCTATGTTTTGAGCGATTCCTGTGTCACCACTTTTACATTCCGATGCACCTCTGCTGGTTTACTGTATCCCTTGGACCTTCACATTGACGATGACACACAGAAATTGCATCGGAAATAAATATATGAGACACAATGCCGACTTAAGTACAAGAAGACAGAGTCTTCTTTCTGTCTATATTTTGAGCGTTTCCTGTGTCTCCAGTTTTACATTCCGATGCACCTCTGCAGGTTTACTGTATGCCTTGGACCTTCACATTGACGATAAAACACAGAAATTGCATCGGAAGTATATATAACAGACACAATGCCGATTTACGTACAAGAAGGCTGAGTCTTCTTACTGTCTATGCTTTGAGCGTTTCCTCTGTCGCCAGTTTTACATTCCGATGCACGTCTGCAGATATACTGTATTCCTTGGACCTTCACATTGACGATGAAATACAGAAATTGCATTGGAATTAAATATAAGAGACACAATTCCGGCATAAGTACAAGAAGACTGAGTTTTTTTACTGTGTATGTTTTCTAGCGTTTCCTGTGTCACCAGGTTTACATTCCGATGCACCTCTGCTGGTTTACTGTATCCCTTGGACCTTCACATTGACGATGAAACACAGATATTGCATCGGTAGTCAATATAACAGACACAATGCCGACTTAAATACAAGAAGGCAGAGTCTTCTTACTGTCTATGTTTTGAGCGTTTCCTCTGTCACCAGTTATACATTCCGATGCACCTCTGCAGCTTTACTGTATCCCTTGGACCTTCTCATTGTCGATGAAACACAGAAATAGCATCTGAATTAAATATAAGAGACACAATGCCGGCTTAAGTACAAGAAGACTGAGTTTTTTTACTGTCTATGATTTCTAGCGTTTCCTGTGTCACTACGTTTACATTCCGATGCACCTCTGCAGGTTTACTGTATCAATTGGACCTTCTCATAGACGATGAAACACAGAAATTGCATCGGAATTAAATATAAGAGACACAATGCCGACCTAAGAACAAGAAGACTGAGTCCTCTTACTGTCTATGTTTTGAGCGTTTCCTGTGTCACCAATTTTACATTCGATGCACCTCTGCAGGTTTACTGTATCCCTTGGACTTTCACATTGACGATGAAACACAGAAATTGCATCGGAATTAAATATAAGAGACACAATGCCGACTTAAGTACAAGAAGACTGAGTCTTCTTACTGTCTATGATTTGAGCGATTCCTGTGTCACCACTTTTACATTCCGATGCACCTCTGCAGCTTTACTGTATCCCTAGGCCCTTCTCATTGACGATGAAACACAGAAATTGCGTCGGAATTAAATATAAGAGACACAATGCCGCCTTAAGTACAAGAAGACTGAGTTTTTTTACTGTCTATGTTTTCTAGCGTTTCCTGTGTCATCAGGTTTACATTCCGATGCACCTCTGCAGGTTTACTGTATCCCGTGGACATTCACATAGACGATGAAACACAGAAATTGCATCGGAATTAAAAATAAGAGACACAATGCCGACTTAAGTACAAGAAGGCTGAGTCTTCTTACGGTTTAAGTTTTCAGCATTTCCGGTGTCACCGGTTTTACATTCGATGCACCTATGCAGGTTTACTGTATCCCTTGGACTTTCACATTCACGACGAAACACAGAAATTGCATCGAAATTAAATATAAGAGACACAATGCCTACTTAAGTACAAGAAGACTGAGTCTTCTTACTGTCTGTGCTTTGAGCGAATCCTGTGTCTCCACTTTTACATTCCGATGCACCTCTGCTGGTTTACTGTATCCCTTGGACCTTCACATAGACGATGAAACACAGAAATTGCATCGGTAGTAAATATAACAGACACAATGCCGACTTAAATACAAGAAGGCAGAGTCTTTTTACTGTCTATGTTTTAAGCGTTTCCTCTGTCACCAGTTTTTCATTCTGATGCACCTCTGCAGCTTTACTGTATCCCTTGGACCTTCAAATTGTCGAAAAAACACAGAAATTGCATCGTAATTAAATATAAGAGACACAATGCCGACTTAAGTACAAGAAGACTGAGTTTTTTTACTGTCTATGTTTTGAGCGTTTCCTGTATCACGAGGTTTACTTTCCGCTGCACTTCTGTAGGTTTACTGTATCCATTGGACCTTCACATTGACGATGAAACACAGAATTTGCATCGGAATTAAATGTAAGAGACACACTGCCTAGTTAAGTACAAGAAGACTGAGTCTTCTTATTGTCGATGTTTTGAGCGTATCCTGTGTCACCAGTTTTACATTAGATGCACATATGCAGGTTCACTGTATCCCTTGGACCTTCACATTCACGACGAAACACGGAAATTGCATCGGAATTAAATATAAGAGACACAATGCCGACTTAAGTACAAGAACATTGAGTCTTCTTACTGACTATGTTTTGAGCGTTTCCTGTGTCACCAGTTTTACATTCCGATGCACCTCTGCAGGTTCACTGTATCCCTTGGACTTTCACATTGACGATGAAACACGGAATTTGCATCCGAATTATATATTAGAGGCACAATGGCGATTTAAGTACAAGAATAATGAGTCTTCTTACTGTCAATATTTTCAGCGTGTCCTGTGTCAACAGTTTTACATTCCGATGCACCTCCTCAGGTTTACTGTATCCCTTGGACCTTCACATTGACGATGAAACACAGAATTTGCATCGGAATTAAATGTAAGAGACACACTGCCGAGTTAAGTACAAGAAGACTGAGTCTTCTTTCTGTCTATGTTTTGAGCGTTTCCTATGTCACCAGTTTTACATTCGATGCACATCTGCACGTTCACTGTATCCCTTGGACCTTCACATTCACGATGAAACACAGAAATTTCATCGGAATTAAATATAAGCGACACACTGCCGACTGAAGTACAAGAGGACTGAGACTTCTTACTGTCTATGTTTTGAGCGATTCCTGTGTCACCACTTTTACATTCCGATGCACCTCTGCTGGTTTACTGTATCCCTTGGACCTTCACATTGACGATGAAACACAGAAATTGCATCGGAAATAAATATATGAGACACAATGCCGACTTAAGTACAAGAAGACAGAGTCTTCTTTCTGTCTATATTTTGAGCGTTTCCTGTGTCTCCAGTTTTACATTCCGATGCACCTCTGCAGGTTTACTGTATCCCTTGGACCTTCACATTGACGAAAAAACACAGAAATTGCATCGGAAGTATATATAACATACACAATGCCGATTTACGTACAAGAAGGCTGAGTCTTCTTACTGTCTATGCTTTGAGCGTTTCCTCTGTCGCCAGTTTTACATTCCGATGCACGTCTGCAGATATACTGTATTCCTTGGACCTTCACATTGACGATGAAATACAGAAATTGCATTGGAATTAAATATAAGAGACACAATTCCGGCTTAAGTACAAGAAGACTGAGTTTTTTTACTGTCTATGTTTTCTAGCGTTTCCTGTGACACTACGTTTACATTCCGATGCACCTCTGCAGGTTTACTGTATCAATTGGACCTTCTCATAGACGATGAAACACAGAAATTGCATCGGAATTAAATATAAGAGACACAATGCCGACCTAAGAACAAGAAGACTGAGTCCTCTTACTGTCTATGTTTTGAGCGTTTCCTGTGTCACCAAATTTACATTCGATGCACCTCTGCAGGTTTACTGTATCCCTTGGACCTTCACATTGACGATGAAACACGGAATTTGCATCCGAATTAAATATGAGAGGCACAATGGCGATTTAAGTACAAGAAGAATTAGTCTTCTTACTGTAAATATTTTCAGCGTTTCCTGTGTCACCAGTTTTACATTCCGATGCACCTCCTCAGGTTTACTGTATCCGTTGGACCTTCACATTGACGATGAAACACAGAAATTGCATCGGAAGTATATATAACAGACACAATGCCGACTTACGTGCAAGAGGGCTGAGTCTTCTTACTGTCTATGTCTTGAGCGTTTCCTCTGTCGCCAGTTTTGCATTCCGTTGCACGTCTGCAGATTTACTGTATTCCTTGGACTTTCACATTGACGATGAAACACAGAAATTGCATCGGAATTAAATATAAGAGACACAATGCCGACTTAAGTACAAGAAGACTGAGTCTTCTTACTGTCTATGATTTGAGCGATTCCTGTGTCACCACTTTTACATTCCGATGCACCTCGGCTGGTTTACTGTATCCCTTGGACCTACACATTGACGATGAAACACAGAAATTGCATCGGAAGTAAATATCACAGGCACAATGCCGACTTAAGTACAAGAAGTCTGAGTCTTCTTACTGTCTATGTTTGGAGCGTTTCGTGTGTCACCAGTTTTACATTCGATGCACCTCTGCAGGTTTGCTGTATCCCTTGGACCTTCACATTGACGATGAAACACATAAATTGCGTCGGAATAAAATATAAGAGACACAGCGCTGACTTAAGTACAAGAAGACTGAGTCTTCATACTGTCTATGTTTCGAGCGTTTCCTGTGTCACCAGTTTTACATTCCGATGCACCTCTGCAGGTTTACTGCATCCCTTGGACCTTCACATTGACGATGAATCACAGAAATTGCATCGGAATTAAATATAAGAGACACAATGCCGAGTTAAGTACAAAAAGACTGAGTCTTCTTAATGCCTATGTTTTGAGCGTTTCCTGTGTCACCAATTTGACATTCCGATGCACCTCTGCAGGTGAACTGTATCCCTTGGACCTTCGCATTGACGATGGAACACAGAAATTGCATCGGAAGTAAATATAAGAGACACAATGCGGACTTAAGTACAAGAAGACTGAGTCTTCTTATTATCTATGTTTTGAGCGTTTCCTGTGTCACCAGTTTTACTTTCCGATGCACCTCTGCATGTTTACTGTATCCCTTGGACCTTCACATTGACGATGAAACACAGAAATTGCATCGGAATTAAAAGTAACTGGCACACTGCGGAGTTAAGTACAAGAAGACTGAGTCTTCTTACTGTCATTGTTATGAGCGATTCCTATGGCTCCACTTTTACATTCCGATGCACCTCTGCTGGTTTACCGTATCCCTTGGACCTTCACATTGACGATGAAACACAGAAATTGCATCGGTAGTAAATATAACAGACACAATGCCGACTTAAATACAAGAAGGCAGAGTCTTCTTACTGTCTATGTTTTGAGCATTTCCTCTGTCACAAGTTTTACATTCTGATGCACCTCTGCAGCTTTACTGTATCCCTTGGACCTTCACATTGACGAAGAAACACAGAAATAGCATCGGAATTAAATATAAGAGACACAATGCCGACTAAAGTACACGAAGACCGAGTTTTTTTACTGTCTATGATTTGAGCGTTTCCTGTATCACCAAGTTTACATTCCGATGCAATTCTGAAGGTTTACTGTATCCCTTGGACCTTCACATTGACGATGAAACACGGAATTTGCATCCGAATTAAATATTAGAGGCACAATGGCGATTTAAGTACAAGAAGAATGAGTCTTCTTTCTGTCTATGTTTTGAGCGTTTCCTGTGTCACCAGTTTTACATTCCGATGCACATCTGCAGGTTAACTGTATCCCTTGGACCATCACATTGACGATGAAACACAGAAATTGCATCGGAATTAAATGTAAGCGACACACTGCCGACTTAAGTACAAGAGGACTGAGTCTCCTTTCTGTCTATGATTTGTGCGATTCCTGTGTCACACTTTTATATTCCGATGCACATCTGCTGGTTTACTGTATCCCTTGGACCCTCGCATTGACGATGAAACACAGAAATTGCAGCGGAAGTAAATATAAGAGACACAATGGCTACTTAAGCAAAAGAAGACTGTGTCTTCTTACTGTCTATGTTTTGAGCGTTTCCTGTGTCACCTGTTTTACATTCCGATGCACCTCCGCAGGTTTACTGTATCCCTTGGACCTTCACATTGACATGATACACAGAAATTGCATCGGAATTAAATATAAGAGACACACGGCCGACTTAAGTACAAGAAGACTGTGTCTTCCAAATGTCTATGTTTTAAGCGTTTCCTGTGTCCCCAGTTTTACATTCCGATGCACCTCTGTAGGTTTACTGAATCCCTTGGACCTTCACATTGACGATGAAACACAGAAATTGCGTCGGAATTAAATATAAGAGGCACTATGCCGTCTTAAGTACAAGAAGACTGAGTCTTCTTACTGTCTATGTTTTGAGTGTAACCTGTGTCACCAGTTTTACACTCCGATGCACCTCTGCATGTTTACTGTATCCCATGGACCTTCACATTGACGATGTAACACAGAAATTGCATAGGAATTAAATGAAAGAGACACACTGCCGACATAAGTACAAGAAGACTGAGTCTTCTTAATGTCTATGTATTGAGCGATCCCTGTGTCACCACTTTTACATTCCGATGCACCTCGGCTGGTTTCCTGTATCCCTTGGACCTTCACATTGACGAAGAAACACAGAAATTGCATCGGAAGTAAATATAACAGACACAATGCCGACTTAAATACAAGAAGGCTGAGTCTTCTTACAGTCTATGTTTGGAGCGTTTCCTGTGTCACCAGTTTTACATTCGATACACCTCTGCAGGTTTGCTGTATCCCTTGGACCTTCACATTGACGATGAAACACATAAATTGCATCGGAATTAAATATAAGAGTCACAATGCCGAGTTAAGTACCATAAGACTGAGTCTTCTTACTGTCTGTGTTTTGAGCGTTTCCTGTGTCACCAATTTGACATTCCGATGCACCTCTGCAGGTTTACTGTATCCCTTGGCCCTTCACATTGACGATGAAACACATAAATTGCGTCGGAATTATATATAAGAGACACAGTGCCGACTTAAGTACAAGAAGACTGAGTCTTCTTACTGTCTATGTTTCGAGCGTTTCCTGTGTCACCAGTTTTACATTCCGATGCACCTCTGCAGGTTTACTGTTTCCCTTGGCCCTTCACATTGACGATGAAACACAGAAATTGCATCGGAATTAACAATAAGAGACACAATGCCGAGTTAAGTACAAAAAGACAAAGTCTTCTTACTGTCTGTGTTTTGAGCATTTCCTGTGTCACCAATTTGAAATTCCGATGCACCTCTGCAGGTTTACTGTATCCCTTGGACCTTCACATTGACGATGAAACACAGAATTTGCATCCGAATAAAATATAAGAGACACAATGGCGATTTAAGTACAAGAAGAATGAGTCTCCTTACTGTCTGTGTTATCAGCGTTTCTGGTGTCACCAATTTTACATTTCGATGCACCTCCGCGGGTTTAGTGTATCCCTTGGACCTTCACATTGACGATGAAACACAGAAATTGCATCGGAATTAAATATATGAGACGCAATGGCCACTTAAGTACAAGAAGACTGAGTCTTCTTACCGTCTATGTTTTGAGCGTTTCCTGTGTCACCAGTTTTACATTTCGATGCACCTCTGCAGGTTTACTGTATCCCTTGGACCTTCACATAGACGATGAAACACAGAATTTGCATCGGAATTAAATGTAAGGGACACACTGCCGTGTTAAGTACAAGAAGAATGAGTCTTCTTACTGTCTATGTTTAGAGCGATTCCTGTGTCACCACTTTTACTTTCAGATCCACCTCTGCTGGTTACTGTATCCCTTGGACCTTCACATTGACGATGAAACACAGAAATTGCATCGGTAGTAAATATAACAGACACAATGCCGAATTAAATACAAGAAGGCAGAGTCTTCTTACTGTCTGTCTTTTGAGCGTTTCCTCTGTCACCAGTTTTACATTCCGATGCACCTCTGCTTGTTTACTGTATCCCTTGGACCTTCACATAGACGATGAAACACAGAATTTGCATCGGAATTAAATATAAGAGACACAATGCCGACTTAAGTACAAGAAGACTGAGTCTTATTACGGTCTATGTATTGAGCGATTCCTGTGTCACCACATTTACATTCCGATGCACCTCGGCTGGTTTACTGTATCCCTTGGACCTTCACATTGACGATGAAACACAGAAATTGCATCGGAAGTAAATATAACAGACACAATGCCGACTTAAATACAAGAAGGCAGAGTCTTCTTACAGTCTATGTTTTGAGCTATTGCTCTGTCACCAGTTTTACATTCCGATGCACCTCTGCTGGTTTACTGTATCCCTTCGACCTTCACATAGACGAAGAAATACAGAATTTGCATCGGAAATAAATATAAGAGTCAGAATGCCAACTTAAGTACAAGAAGACTGAGCCTTCTTACTGTCTATGTTTGGAGCGTTTCGTGTGTCACCAGTTTTACATTCGATGCATCTCTCCAGGTTTGCTGTATCCCTTGGACCTTCACATTCACGATGAAAGAAAGAAATTGCGTCGGAATTAAATATAAGAGATACAGCGCTGACTTAAGTACAAGAAGACTGAGTCTTCTTACTGTCTATGCTTCGAGCGTTTCCTGTGTCACCAGTTTTAGATTCCGATGCACCTCTGCAGGTTCACTGCATCCCTGCATCCCTTGGACCTTCACATTGACGATGAAACACGGAAATTGCATCGGAATTAAATATAAGAGACACAATGCCAAGTTAAGTACAAAAAGACTGAGTCTTCTTACTGTCTAAGCTTTGAGCGTTCCCTGTGTCACCAATTTGACATTCCGATGCACCTCTGCAGGTTTACTGTATTCCTTGGACCTTCTCATTGACGATGAAACACAGAAATTGCATCGGTAGTAAATATAACAGACACAATGCCGACTTAAATACAAGAAGGCAGAGTCTTTTTACTGTCTATGTTTTGAGCGTTTCCTCTGTCACCAGTTTTTCATTCTGATGCACCTCTGCAGCTTTTCTGTATCCCTTGGACCTTCAAATTGTCGAAAAAACACAGAAATTGCATCGTAATTAAATATAAGAGACACAATGCCGACTTAAGTACAAGAAGACTGAGTTTTTTTACTGTCTATGTTTTGAGCGTTTCCTGTATCACGAGGTTTACTTTCCGCTGCACTTCTGTAGATTTACTCTATCCATTGGACCTTCACATTGACGATGAAACACAGAATTTGCATCGGAATTAAATGTAAGAGACACACTGCCTAGTTAAGTACAAGAAGACTGAGTCTTCTTATTGTCGATGTTTTGGGCGTATCCTGTGTCACCAGTTTTACATTAGATGCACATATGCAGGTTCACTGTATCCCTTGGACCTTCACATTCACGACGAAACACGGAAATTGCATCGGAATTAAATATAAGAGACACAATGCCGACTTGAGTACAAGAACATTGAGTCTTCTTACTGACTATGTTTTGAGCGTTTCCTGTGTCACCAGTTTTACATTCCGATGCACCTCTGCAGGTTCACTGTATCCCTTGGACTTTCACATTGACGATGAAACACGGAATTTGCATCCGAATTATATATTAGAGGCACAATGGCGATTTAAGTACAAGAATAATGAGCCTTCTTACTGTCAATATTTTCAGCGTGTCCTGTGTCAACAGTTTTACATTCCGATGCACCTCCTCAGGTTTACTGTATCCCTTAGACCTTCACATTGACGATGAAACACAGAATTTGCATCGGAATTAAATGTAAGAGACACACTGCCGAGTTAAGTACAAGAAGACTGAGTCTTCTTTCTGTCTATGTTTTGAGCGTTTCCTATGTCACCAGTTTTACATTCGATGCACATCTGCAGGTTCACTGTATCCCTTGGACCTTCACATTCACGATGAAACACAGAAATTGCATCGGAATTAAATATAAGCGACACAATGCCGACTGAAGTACAAGAGGACTGAGACTTCTTACTGTCTATGTTTTGAGCGATTCCTGTGTCACCACTTTTACATTCCGATGCACCTCTGCTGGTTTACTGTATCCCTTGGACCTTCACATTGACGATGACACACAGAAATTGCATCGGAAATAAATATATGAGACACAATGCCGACTTAAGTACAAGAAGACAGAGTCTTCTTTCTGTCTATATTTTGAGCGTTTCCTGTGTCTCCAGTTTTACATTCCGATGCACCTCTGCAGGTTTACTGTATGCCTTGGACCTTCACATTGACGATAAAACACAGAAATTGCATCGGAAGTATATATAACAGACACAATGCCGATTTACGTACAAGAAGGCTGAGTCTTCTTACTGTCTATGCTTTGAGCGTTTCCTCTGTCGCCAGTTTTACATTCCGATGCACGTCTGCAGATATACTGTATTCCTTGGACCTTCACATTGACGATGAAATACAGAAATTGCATTGGAATTAAATATAAGAGACACAATTCCGGCATAAGTACAAGAAGACTGAGTTTTTTTACTGTGTATGTTTTCTAGCGTTTCCTGTGTCACCAGGTTTACATTCCGATGCACCTCTGCTGGTTTACTGTATCCCTTGGACCTTCACATTGACGATGAAACACAGATATTGCATCGGTAGTCAATATAACAGACACAATGCCGACTTAAATACAAGAAGGCAGAGTCTTCTTACTGTCTATGTTTTGAGCGTTTCCTCTGTCACCAGTTATACATTCCGATGCACCTCTGCAGCTTTACTGTATCCCTTGGACCTTCTCATTGTCGATGAAACACAGAAATAGCATCTGAATTAAATATAAGAGACACAATGCCGGCTTAAGTACAAGAAGACTGAGTTTTTTTACTGTCTATGTTTTCTAGCGTTTCCTGTGTCACTACGTTTACATTCCGATGCACCTCTGCAGGTTTACTGTATCAATTGGACCTTCTCATAGACGATGAAACACAGAAATTGCATCGGAATTAAATATAAGAGACACAATGCCGACCTAAGAACAAGAAGACTGAGTCCTCTTACTGTCTATGTTTTGAGCGTTTCCTGTGTCACCAATTTTACATTCGATGCACCTCTGCAGGTTTACTGTATCCCTTGGACTTTCACATTGACGATGAAACACAGAAATTGCATCGGAATTAAATATAAGAGACACAATGCCGACTTAAGTACAAGAAGACTGAGTCTTCTTACTGTCTATGATTTGAGCGATTCCTGTGTCACCACTTTTACATTCCGATGCACCTCTGCAGCTTTACTGTATCCCTAGGCCCTTCTCATTGACGATGAAACACAGAAATTGCGTCGGAATTAAATATAAGAGACACAATGCCGCCTTAAGTACAAGAAGACTGAGTTTTTTTACTGTCTATGTTTTCTAGCGTTTCCTGTGTCATCAGGTTTACATTCCGATGCACCTCTGCAGGTTTACTGTATCCCGTGGACATTCACATAGACGATGAAACACAGAAATTGCATCGGAATTAAAAATAAGAGACACAATGCCGACTTAAGTACAAGAAGGCTGAGTCTTCTTACGGTTTAAGTTTTCAGCATTTCCGGTGTCACCGGTTTTACATTCGATGCACCTATGCAGGTTTACTGTATCCCTTGGACTTTCACATTCACGACGAAACACAGAAATTGCATCGAAATTAAATATAAGAGACACAATGCCTACTTAAGTACAAGAAGACTGAGTCTTCTTACTGTCTGTGCTTTGAGCGAATCCTGTGTCTCCACTTTTACATTCCGATGCACCTCTGCTGGTTTACTGTATCCCTTGGACCTTCACATAGACGATGAAACACAGAAATTGCATCGGTAGTAAATATAACAGACACAATGCCGACTTAAATACAAGAAGGCAGAGTCTTTTTACTGTCTATGTTTTAAGCGTTTCCTCTGTCACCAGTTTTTCATTCTGATGCACCTCTGCAGCTTTACTGTATCCCTTGGACCTTCAAATTGTCGAAAAAACACAGAAATTGCATCGTAATTAAATATAAGAGACACAATGCCGACTTAAGTACAAGAAGACTGAGTTTTTTTACTGTCTATGTTTTGAGCGTTTCCTGTATCACGAGGTTTACTTTCCGCTGCACTTCTGTAGGTTTACTGTATCCATTGGACCTTCACATTGACGATGAAACACAGAATTTGCATCGGAATTAAATGTAAGAGACACACTGCCTAGTTAAGTACAAGAAGACTGAGTCTTCTTATTGTCGATGTTTTGAGCGTATCCTGTGTCACCAGTTTTACATTAGATGCACATATGCAGGTTCACTGTATCCCTTGGACCTTCACATTCACGACGAAACACGGAAATTGCATCGGAATTAAATATAAGAGACACAATGCCGACTTAAGTACAAGAACATTGAGTCTTCTTACTGACTATGTTTTGAGCGTTTCCTGTGTCACCAGTTTTACATTCCGATGCACCTCTGCAGGTTCACTGTATCCCTTGGACTTTCACATTGACGATGAAACACGGAATTTGCATCCGAATTATATATTAGAGGCACAATGGCGATTTAAGTACAAGAATAATGAGTCTTCTTACTGTCAATATTTTCAGCGTGTCCTGTGTCAACAGTTTTACATTCCGATGCACCTCCTCAGGTTTACTGTATCCCTTGGACCTTCACATTGACGATGAAACACAGAATTTGCATCGGAATTAAATGTAAGAGACACACTGCCGAGTTAAGTACAAGAAGACTGAGTCTTCTTTCTGTCTATGTTTTGAGCGTTTCCTATGTCACCAGTTTTACATTCGATGCACATCTGCACGTTCACTGTATCCCTTGGACCTTCACATTCACGATGAAACACAGAAATTTCATCGGAATTAAATATAAGCGACACACTGCCGACTGAAGTACAAGAGGACTGAGACTTCTTACTGTCTATGTTTTGAGCGATTCCTGTGTCACCACTTTTACATTCCGATGCACCTCTGCTGGTTTACTGTATCCCTTGGACCTTCACATTGACGATGAAACACAGAAATTGCATCGGAAATAAATATATGAGACACAATGCCGACTTAAGTACAAGAAGACAGAGTCCTCTTTCTGTCTATATTTTGAGCGTTTCCTGTGTCTCCAGTTTTACATTCCGATGCACCTCTGCAGGTTTACTGTATCCCTTGGACCTTCACATTGACGAAAAAACACAGAAATTGCATCGGAAGTATATATAACATACACAATGCCGATTTACGTACAAGAAGGCTGAGTCTTCTTACTGTCTATGCTTTGAGCGTTTCCTCTGTCGCCAGTTTTACATTCCGATGCACGTCTGCAGATATACTGTATTCCTTGGACCTTCACATTGACGATGAAATACAGAAATTGCATTGGAATTAAATATAAGAGACACAATTCCGGCTTAAGTACAAGAAGACTGAGTTTTTTTACTGTCTATGTTTTCTAGCGTTTCCTGTGACACTACGTTTACATTCCGATGCACCTCTGCAGGTTTACTGTATCAATTGGACCTTCTCATAGACGATGAAACACAGAAATTGCATCGGAATTAAATATAAGAGACACAATGCCGACCTAAGAACAAGAAGACTGAGTCCTCTTACTGTCTATGTTTTGAGCGTTTCCTGTGTCACCAAATTTACATTCGATGCACCTCTGCAGGTTTACTGTATCCCTTGGACCTTCACATTGACGATGAAACACGGAATTTGCATCCGAATTAAATATGAGAGGCACAATGGCGATTTAAGTACAAGAAGAATTAGTCTTCTTACTGTAAATATTTTCAGCGTTTCCTGTGTCACCAGTTTTACATTCCGATGCACCTCCTCAGGTTTACTGTATCCGTTGGACCTTCACATTGACGATGAAACACAGAAATTGCATCGGAAGTATATATAACAGACACAATGCCGACTTACGTGCAAGAGGGCTGAGTCTTCTTACTGTCTATGTCTTGAGCGTTTCCTCTGTCGCCAGTTTTGCATTCCGTTGCACGTCTGCAGATTTACTGTATTCCTTGGACTTTCACATTGACGATGAAACACAGAAATTGCATCGGAATTAAATATAAGAGACACAATGCCGACTTAAGTACAAGAAGACTGAGTCTTCTTACTGTCTATGATTTGAGCGATTCCTGTGTCACCACTTTTACATTCCGATGCACCTCTGCAGCTTTACTGCATCCCTTGGCCCTTCTCATTGACGATGAAACACAGAAATTGCATCGGAATTAAATATAAGAGACACAATGCCGCCTTAAGTACAAGAAGACTGAGTTTTTTTACTGTCTATGTTTTCTAGCGTTACCTGTGTCACCAGGTTTACATTCCGATGCACCTCTGCAGGTTTACTGTAACCCGTGGACATTCACATAGACGATGAAACACAGAAATTGCATCGGAATTAAAAATAAGAGACACAATGCCGACTTAAGTACAAGAAGGCTGAGTCTTCTTACGGTTTAAGTTTTCAGCATTTCCGGTGTCACCGGTTTTACATTCGATGCACCTATGCAGGTTTACTGTATCCCTTGGACTTTCACATTCACGACGAAACACAGAAATTGCATCGAAATTAAATATAAGAGACACAATGCCTACTTAAGTACAAGAAGACTGAATCTTCTTACTGTCTGTGCTTTGAGCGAATCCTGTGTCTCCACTTTTACATTCCGATGCACCTCTGCTGGTTTACTGTATCCTTGGACCTTCACATAGACGATGAAACACAGAAATTGCATCGGAATTAAATAGAAGAGTCACAATGCCGACTTAAGTACAAGAAGACTGAGTCTTCTTACTTGAGCGATTCCTGTGTCACCACTTATACATTCCGATGCACCTCTGCTGGTTTACTGTATCCCTTGGACCTTCACATAGACGATGAAACACAGAAATTGCATCGGAAGTAAATATAACAGACACAATGCCGACTTAAGTTCAAGAAGGCTGAGTCTTCATACTGTCTAAGTTTTGAGCGTTTCGTCTGTCACCAGTTTTACATTCCGATGCACCTCTGCAGTTTTAGTGTATCCTTTGGACCTTCACATTGACGATGAAACACAGAAATTGCATCGGAATTAAATATAAGAGACACAATGCCTACTTAAGTACAAGAAGACTGAGTCTTCTTACTGTCTGTGCTTTGAGCGATTCCTGTGTCACCACATTTAATTTTCCGATGCACCTCTGCTGGTTTACTGTATCCCTTGGACCTTCACATAGACGATGAAACACAGAAATTGCATCGGAATTAAATAGAAGAGTCACAATGCCGACTTAAGTACAAGAAGACTGAGTCTTCTTACTGTCTATGATTTGAGCAATTCCTGTGTCACCACTTTTACATTCCGATGCACCTCTGCTGGTTTACTGTATCCCTTGGACATTCACATTAACGATGAAAGACAGATATTGCATCGGTAGTAAATATAACAGACACAATGCCGACTTAAATACAAGAAGTCTAAGTCTTCTTACTGTCTATGTTTTGAGCGTTTCCTCTGACACCAGTTTTACATTCCCATGCACCTCTGCAGTTTACTGTATCCCTTGGACCTTCTCATTGACGATGAAATACAGAAATAGCATCTGAATTAAATATAAGAGACACAATGCCGGCTTAAGTACAAGAAGACTGAGTTTTTTTTACTGCCTATGTTTTCTAGCGTTTCCTGTGTCACCAGGTCTACATTCCGATGCACCTCTGCAGGTTTACTGTATCCCTTGGACCATCTCATTGACGATGAAACACAGAAATTGCATCGGAATTAAATATAAGAGACACACGGCCTACTTAAGTACAAGAAGACTGTGTCTTCTTTCTGTCTATGTTTTGAGCGTTTCCTGTGTCACCAGTTTTACATTCCGATGCACCTCTGCAGGTGTACTGTATCCCGTGGACCTTCACATTGACGATGAAACACAGAAAATGCATCGGAATTAAATGTAAGCGACACACTGCCGACTGAAGTACAAGAAGACTGAGTCTTCTTACTGTCTATGTTTTGAGCCATTCCTGTGTCCCCACATTTACATTACGATGCACCTCTGCTGGTTTACTGTATCCATTGGACCTTCACATTGACGATGAAACACAGAAATTGCATCGGAGGTATATATAACAGACACAATGCCGACTTACGTGAAAGAAGCTGAGTCTTCTTATTGTCTATGTCTTGAGCGTTTCCTCTGTCGCCAGTTTTGCATTCCGATGAACGTCTGCAGATTTACTGTATTCCTTGGACCTTCACATTGACGATGAAACACAGAAATTGCATCGGAATTAAATATAAGAGACACAATGCCGACTTAAGTACAAGAAGACTGAGAGTTCTTACTGTCTATGAATTGAGCGATTCCTGTCTCACCACTTTCACATTCCGATGCACTTCTGCAGCTTTACTGTATCCCTTGGACCGTCTCATTGACGATGAAACACATAAATTGCATCGGAATTAAATATAAGAGACACAATGCCGACTTAAGTTCAAGAGGACTGAGTATTCTTACTGTCTATGTTTCGAGCGTTTCCTGTGTCACCAATTTGACATTCCGATGCACCTCTGCAGGTTTACTGTATCCCTTGGACCTTCACAGTGACGATGAAACACGGAATTTGCATCCGAATTAAATATAAGAGGCACAATGGCTATTTAAGTACAAGAAGAATGAGTCTTCCTACTGTCTATATTTTCAGCGTTTCCTGTGTCACCAGTTTTACATTCCGATGCACCTCCTCAGGTTTACTGTATCCTTTGGACCTTCACATCGACGAAGAAACACAGTAATTGCATCGGATGTATATATAACAGACACAATGCCGACTTACGTGAAAGAAGGCTGAGTCTTCTTATTGTCTATGACTTGAGCGTTTCCTCTGTCGCCAGTTTTGCATTCCGATGCACGTCTGCAGATTTACTGTATTCCTTGGACCTTCACATTGACGATGAAACACAGAAATTGCATCGGAATTAAATATAAGAGACACAATGCCGACTTAAGTACAAGAAGACTGAGTCTTCGTACTGTCTATGATTTGAGCGATTCCTGTGTCACCACTTTTACATTCCGATGCACCTCTGCAGCTTTACTGTATCTCTTGGACCGTCTCATTGACGATGAAACACAGAAATTGCATCGGAATTAAATATAAGAGACACAATGCCGGCTTAAGTACAAGAAGACTGAGTTTTTTTTACTGTCTATGTTTTCTAGCGTTTCCTGTGTCACTATGTTTACATTCCGATGCACCCCTGCAGGTTTACTGTATCAATTGGACCTTCTCATAGACGATGAAACACAGAAATTGCATCGGAATTAAATATAAGAGACACAATGCCGACCTAAGAACAAGAAGACTGAGTCCTCTTACTGTCTATGTTTTGAGCGTTTCCTGTGTCACCAATTTTACATTCGATGCACCTCTGCAGGTTTACTGTATCCCTCCGACCTTCACATTGACGATGAAACACGGAATTTGCATCCGAATTAAATATGAGAGGCACAATGGCGATTTAAGTACAAGAAGAATTAGTCTTCTTACTGTAAATATTTTCAGCGCTTCCTGTGTCACCAGTTTTACTTTCCGATGCTCCTCCTCAGGTTTACTGTATCCCTTGGACCTTCACATTGACGATGAAACACAGAAATTGCATCGGAAGTATATATAACAGACACAATGCCGACTTACGTGCAAGAGGGCTGAGGCTTCTTACTGTCTATGATTTGAGCGATTCCTGTGTCACCACTTTTACATTCCGATGCACCTCTGCAGCTTTACTGTATCCCTTGGCCCTTCTCATTGACGATGAAACACAGAAATTGCGTCGGAATTAAATATAAGAGACACAATGCCGGCTTAAGTACAAGAAGACTGAGTTTTTTTACTGTCTATGTTTTCTAGCGTTTCCTGTGTCACCAGGTTTACATTCCGATGAACCTCTGCAGTTTTACTGTATCCCGTGGACATTCACATAGACGATGAAACACAGAAATTGCATCGGAATTAAAAATAAGAGACACAATGCCGACTTAAGTACAAGAAGGCTGAGTCTTCTTACGGTTTAAGTTTTTAGCATTTCCGGTGTCACCGGTTTTACATTCGATGCACCTATGCAGGTTTACTGTATCCCTTGGACTTTCACATTCACGACGAAACACAGAAATTGCATCGGAATTAAATATAAGAGACACAATGCCTACTTAAGTACAAGAAGACTGAGTCTTCTTACTGTCTGTGCTTTGAGCGATTCCTGTGTTACCACTTTTACTTTCCGATGCACCTCTGCTGGTTTACTGTATCCCTTGGACCTTCACATAGACGATGAAACACAGAAATTGCATCGGAATTAAATAGAAGAGTCACAATGCCGACTTAAGTACAAGAAGACTGAGTCTTCTTACTGTCTGTGCTTTGAGCGATTCCTGTGTCACCACATTTAATTTTCCGATGCACCTCTGCTGGTTTACTGTATCCCTCGGAGATTCACATTAACGATGAAACACAGATATTGCATCGGTAGTAAATATAACAGACACAATGCCGACTTAAATACAAGAAGTATAAGTCTTCTTACTGTCTATGTTTTGAGCGTTTCCTCTGTCACCAGTTTTACATTCCGATGCACCTCTGCAGTTTACTGTATCCCTTGGACCTTCTCATTGACGATGAAACACAGAAATAGCATCTGAATTAAATATAAGAGACACAATGCCGGCTTAAGTACAAGAAGACTGAGTTTTTTTTACTGCCTATGTTTTCTAGCGTTTCCTGTGTCACCAGGTCTACATTCCGATGCACCTCTGCAGGTTTACTGTATCCCTTGGACCATCTCATTGACGATGAAACACAGAAATTGCATCGGAATTAAATATAAGAGACACACGGCCTACATTAGTACAAGAAGACTGTGTCTTCTTTCTGTCTATGTTTTGAGCGTTTCCTGTGTCACCAGTTTTACATTCCGATGCACCTCTGCAGGTTTACTGTATCCCGTGGACCTTCACATTGACGATGAAACACAGAAATTGCATCGGAATTAAATGTAAGCGACACACTGCCGACTGAAGTACAAGAAGACTGAGTCTTCTTACTGTCTATGTTTTGAGCGATATCTGTGTCCCCACTTTTACATTCCGATGCACCTCTGCTGGTTTACTGTATCCCTTGGACCTTCACATTGACGATGAAACACAGAAATTGCATCGGAAGTATATATAACAGACACAATGCCGACTTACGTGAAAGAAGGCTGAGTCTTCTTATTGTCTATGTCTTGAGCGTTTCCTCTGTCGCCAGTTTTGCATTCCGATGCACGTCTGCAGATTTACTGTATTCCTTGGACCTTCACATTGACGATGAAACACAGAAATTGCTTCGGAATTAAATATAAGAGACACAATGCCGACTTAAGTACAAGAAGACTGAGTCTTCTTACTGTCTATGATTTGAGCGATTCCTGTCTCACCACTTTCACATTCCGATGCACTTCTGCAGCTTTACTGTATCCCCTGGACCGTCTCATTGACGATGAAACACAGAAATTGCATCGGAATTAAATATAAGAGACACAATGCCGGCTTAAGTACAAGAAGACTGAGTTTTTTTACTATGTTTTCTAGCGTTTCCTGTGTCACAAGGTTTACATTCCGATGCACCTCTGCAGGTTTACTGTATCCCGTGGCCCATCACATAGACGATGAAACACAGAAATTGCATCGGAATTAAATTTAAGAGACACAATGCCGAATTAAGTACAAGAATGCTGAGTCTTCTTACTGTTTAAGTTTTTAGCATTTCCGGTGTCACCAGTTTTACATTCGATGCACCTCTGCAGGTTTACTGTATCCCTTGGACTTTCACATTCACGACGAAACACATAAATTGCATCGGAATTAAATATAAGAGGCACAATGGCTATTTAAGTACAAGAAGAATGAGTCTTCCTACTGTCTATATTTTCAGCGTTTCCTGTGTCACCAGTTTTACATTCCGATGCACCTCCTCAGGTTTACTGTATCCCTTGGACCTTCACATTGAAGATGAAACACAGAAATTGCATCGGAATTAAATGTAGGCGACACACTGCCGACATATGTACAAGAAGACTGAGTCTTCTTACTGTCCATGATTGGGCGTTTCCTGTGTCACCACTTTTACATTCCGATGCACCTCTGCTGGTTTACTGTATCCCTTGGACCTTCACATTGACGATGAAACACAGAAATTGCATCGCAAGTACATATAACAGACACAATGCCGACTTAAGTACAAGAAGGCTGAGTCTTCTTACTGTCTATGTTTTGAGCGTTTCCTCTGTCTCCAGTTTTACATTCCCATGCACGTCTGCAGGTTTACTGTATTCCTTGGAACTTCACATTGAAGATGAAACACAGACATTGTGTCGGAATTAAATATAAGAGACACAATGCCGACTTAAGTACAAGAAGACTGAGTCTTCGTACTGTCTATGTTTTTAGCGATACCTGTGTCACCACTTTTACATTCCGATGCACCTCTGCTGGTTTACTGTATCCCTTAGATCTTCGCATTGTTATAAAACACAGACATTGCATCGGAAGTAAATATAACAGACACAATGCCGACTTATGTAGAAGAAGGCTGAGTCTTCATACTGTCTATGTTTTGAGCGTTTCGTCTGTCACCAGTTTTACATTCCGATGCACCTCTGCAGCTTTACTGTATCCTTTGGACCTTCACATCGACGAAGAAATACAGAAATTGCATCGGAATTAAATATAAGAGACACAATGTCCACTTAAGCACAAGAAGACTGGGTCTTCTTACTGTCTGTGCTTTGAGCGATTCCTGTGTCACCACTTTTACATTCCGATGCACCTCTGCTGGTTTACTGTATCCCTTGGACCATCTCATTGACGATGAAACACAGAAATTGCATCGGAATTAAATATAAGAGACACACGGCCTACATTAGTACAAGAAGACTGTGTCTTCTTTCTGTCTATGTTTTGAGCGTTTCCTGTGTCACCAGTTTTACATTCCGATGCACCTCTGCAGGTTTACTGTATCCCGTGGACCTTCACATTGACGATGAAACACAGAAATTGCATCGGAATTAAATGTAAGCGACACACTGCCGACTGAAGTACAAGAAGACTGAGTCTTCTTACTGTCTATGTTTTGAGCGATTCCTGTGTCCCCACTTTTACATTCCGATGCACCTCTGCTGGTTTACTGTATCCCTTGGACCTTCACATTGACGATGAAACACAGAAATTGCATCGGAAGTATATATAACAGACACAATGCCGACTTACGTGAAAGAAGGCTGTGTCTTCTTATTGTCTATGTCTTGAGCGTTTCCTCTGTCGCCAGTTTTGCATTCCGATGCACGTCTGCAGATTTACTGTATTCCTTGGACCTTCACATTGACGATGAAACACAGAAATTGCTTCGGAATTAAATATAAGAGACACAATGCCGACTTAAGTACAAGAAGACTGAGTCTTCTTACTGTCTATGATTTGAGCGATTCCTGTCTCACCACTTTCACATTCCGATGCACTTCTGCAGCTTTACTGTATCCCCTGGACCGTCTCATTGACGATGAAACACAGAAATTGCATCGGAATTAAATATAAGAGACACAATGCCGGCTTAAGTACAAGAAGACTGAGTTTTTTTACTATGTTTTCTAGCGTTTCCTGTGTCACAAGGTTTACATTCCGATGCACCTCTGCAGGTTTACTGTATCCCGTGGCCCATCACATAGACGATGAAACACAGAAATTGCATCGGAATTAAATTTAAGAGACACAATGCCGAATTAAGTACAAGAATGCTGAGTCTTCTTACTGTTTAAGTTTTTAGCATTTCCGGTGTCACCAGTTTTACATTCGATGCACCTCTGCAGGTTTACTGTATCCCTTGGACTTTCACATTCACGACGAAACACATAAATTGCATCGGAATTAAATATAAGAGGCACAATGGCTATTTAAGTACAAGAAGAATGAGTCTTCCTACTGTCTATATTTTCAGCGTTTCCTGTGTCACCAGTTTTACATTCCGATGCACCTCCTCAGGTTTACTGTATCCCTTGGACCTTCACATTGAAGATGAAACACAGAAATTGCATCGGAATTAAATGTAGGCGACACACTGCCGACATATGTACAAGAAGACTGAGTCTTCTTACTGTCCATGATTGGGCGTTTCCTGTGTCACCACTTTTACATTCCGATGCACCTCTGCTGGTTTACTGTATCCCTTGGACCTTCACATTGACGATGAAACACAGAAATTGCATCGCAAGTACATATAACAGACACAATGCCGACTTAAGTACAAGAAGGCTGAGTCTTCTTACTGTCTATGTTTTGAGCGTTTCCTCTGTCTCCAGTTTTACATTCCCATGCACGTCTGCAGGTTTACTGTATTCCTTGGAACTTCACATTGAAGATGAAACACAGACATTGTGTCGGAATTAAATATAAGAGACACAATGCCGACTTAAGTACAAGAAGACTGAGTCTTCGTACTGTCTATGTTTTTAGCGATACCTGTGTCACCACTTTTACATTCCGATGCACCTCTGCTGGTTTACTGTATCCCTTAGATCTTCGCATTGTTATAAAACACAGACATTGCATCGGAAGTAAATATAACAGACACAATGCCGACTTATGTAGAAGAAGGCTGAGTCTTCATACTGTCTATGTTTTGAGCGTTTCGTCTGTCACCAGTTTTACATTCCGATGCACCTCTGCAGCTTTACTGTATCCTTTGGACCTTCACATCGACGAAGAAATACAGAAATTGCATCGGAATTAAATATAAGAGACACAATGTCCACTTAAGCACAAGAAGACTGGGTCTTCTTACTGTCTGTGCTTTGAGCGATTCCTGTGTCACCACTTTTACATTCCGATGCACCTCTGCTGGTTTACTGTATCCCTTGGACCTTCCCATAGACGATGAAACACAGAAATTGCATCGGAATTAAATATAAGAGACACACGGCCGACTTAAGTACAAGAAGACTGTGTCTTCTTTCTGTCTATGTTTTTAGCGTTTCCTGTGTCACCAGTTTTACATTCCGATGCACCTCTGCAGGTTTACTGTATCCCGTGGACCTTCATATTGACGATGAAACACAGAAATTGCATCGGAATTAAATGTAAGCGACACACTGCCGACTGAAGTACAAGAAGACTGAGTCTTCTTACTGTCTATGTTTTGAGCGATTCCTGTGTCCCCACTTTTACATTCCGATGCACCTCTGCTTGTTTACTGTATCTCTTGGACCTTCACATTGACGATGAAACACAGAAATTGCATCGGAAGTATATATAACAGACACAATGCCGACTTACGTGAAAGAAGGCTGAGTCTTCTTATTGTCTATGTCTTGAGCGTTTCCTCTGTCGCCAGTTTTGCATTCCGATGCACGTCTGCAGATTTACTGTATTCCTTGGACCTTCACATTGACGATGAAACACAGAAATTGCATCGGAATTAAATATAAGAGACACAATGCCGACTTAAGTACAAGAAGACTGAGTCTTCTTACTGTCTATGATTTGAGCGATTCAAGTGTCACCACTTTTACCTTGCGATGCACCTCTGCAGCTTTACTGTATCCCTTGGACCGTCTCATTGACGATAAAAGCACAGAAATTGCATCGGAATTAAATATAAGAGACACAATGCCGGCTTAAGTACAAGAAGACTGAGTTTTTTTACTGTCTATGTTTTCTAGCGTTTCCTGTGTCACAAGGTTTACATTCCGATGTACCTCTGCAGGTTTACTGTATCCCGTGGCCCTTCACATAGACGATGAAACACAGAAATTGCATCGGAATTAAATTTAAGAGACACAATGCCGAATTAAGTACAAGAATGCTGAGTCTTCTTACTGTTTAAGTTTTTAGCATTTCCGGTGTCACCAGTTTTACATTCGATGCACCTCTGTAGGTATACTGTATCCCTTGGACTTTCACATTCACGACGAAACACATAAATCGCATCGGAATTAAATATAAGAGGCACAATGGCTATTTAAGTACAAGAAGAATGAGTCTTCCTACTGTCTATATTTTCAGCGTTTCCTGTGTCACCAGTTTTACATTCCGATGCACCTTCTCAGGTTTACTGTATCCCTAGGACCTTCACATTGACGATGAAACACAGAAGTTGCATCGGAATTAAATGTAGGCGACACACTGCCGACATATGTACAAGAAGACTGAGTCTTCTTACTGTCCATGATTGGGCGTTTCCTGTGTCACCACTTTTACATTCCGATGCACCTCTGCTGGTTTACGGTATCCCTTGGACCTTCACATTGACGATGAGACACAGAAATTGCATCGCAAGTACATATAACAGACACAATGCCGACTTAAGTACAAGAAGGCTGAGTCTTCTTACTGTCTATGTTTTGAGCGTTTCCTGTGTCTCCAGTTTTACATTCCGATGCACGTCTGCCGGTTTACTGTATTCCTTGGACCTTCACATTGACGATGAAACACAGAAATTGCATCGCAAGTACATATAACAGACACAATGCCGACTTAAGTACAAGAAGGCTGAGTCTTCTTACTGTCTATGTTTTGAGCGTTTCCTCTGTCTCCAGTTTTACATTCCCATGCACGTCTGCAGGTTTACTGTATTCCTTGGAACTTCACATTGAAGATGAAACACAGACATTGTGTCGGAATTAAATATAAGAGACACAATGCCGACTTAAGTACAAGAAGACTGAGTCTTCGTACTGTCTATGTTTTTAGCGATACCTGTGTCACCACTTTTACATTCCGATGCACCTCTGCTGGTTTACTGTATCCCTTGGATCTTCGCATTGTTATAAAACACAGACATTGCATCGGAAGTAAATATAACAGACACAATGCCGACTTATGTAGAAGAAGGCTGAGTCTTCATACTGTCTATGTTTTGAGCGTTTCGTCTGTCACCAGTTTTACATTCCGATGCACCTCTGCAGCTTTACTGTATCCTTTGGACCTTCACTTCGACGAAGAAACACAGAAATTGCATCGGAATTAAATATAAGAGACACAATGCCCACTTAAGCACAAGAAGACTGAGTCTTCTTACTGTCTGTGCTTTGAGCGATTCCTGTGTCACCACTTTTACATTCCGATGCACCTCTGCTGGTTTACTGTATCCCTTGGACCTTCACATAGACGATGAAACACAGAAATTGCATCGGAATTAAATATAAGAGACACACGGCCGACTTAAGTACAAGAAGACTGTGTCTTCTTTCTGTCTATGTTTTGAGCGTTTCCTGTGTCACCAGTTTTACATTCCGATGCACCTCTGCAGGTTTACTGTATCCCGTGGACCTTCACATTGACGATGAAACACAGAAATTGCATCGGAATTAAATGTAAGCGACACACTGCCGACTGAAGTACAAGAAGACTGAGTCTTCTTACTGTCTATGTTTTGAGCGATTCCTGTGTCCCCACTTTTACATTCCGATGCACCTCTGCTTGTTTACTGTATCTCTTGGACCTTCACATTGACGATGAAACACAGAAATTGCATCGGAAGTATATATAACAGACACAATGCCGACTTATGTGAAAGAAGGCTGAGTCTTCTTATTGTCTATGTCTTGAGCGTTTCCTCTGTCGCCAGTTTTGCATTCCGATGCACGTCTGCAGATTTACTGTATTCCTTGGACCGTCTCATTGACGATGAAACACAGAAATTGCATCGGAATTAAATATAAGAGACATAATGCCGGCTTAAGTACAAGAAGACTGAGTTTTTTTACTGTCTATGTTTTCTAGCGTTTCCTGTGTCACAAGGTTTACATTCCGATGTACCTCTGCAGGTTTACTGTATCCCGTGGCCCTTCACATAGACGATGAAACACAGAAATTGCATCGGAATTAAATTTAAGAGACACAATGCCGAATTAAGTACAAGAATGCTGAGTCTTCTTACTGTTTAAGTTTTTATCATTTCCGGTGTCACCAGTTTTACATTCGATGCACCTCTGTAGGTTTACTGTATCCCTTGGACTTTCACATTCACGACGAAACACATAAATTGCATCGGAATTAAATATAAGAGGCACAATGGCTATTTAAGTACAAGAAGAATGAGTCTTCCTACTGTCTATATTTTCAGCGTTTCCTGTGTCACCAGTTTTACATTCCGATGCACCTCCTCAGGTTTACTGTATCCCTTGGACCTTCACATTGACGATGAAACACAGAAGTTGCATCGGAATTAAATGTAGGCGACACACTGCCGACATATGTACAAGAAGACTGAGTCTTCTTACTGTCCATGATTGGGCGTTTCCTGTGTCACCACTTTTACATTCCGATGCACCTCTGCTGGTTTACGGTATCCCTTGGACCTTCACATTGACGATGAGACACAGAAATTGCATCGCAAGTACATATAACAGACACAATGCCGACTTAAGTACAAGAAGGCTGAGTCTTCTTACTGTCTATGTTTTGAGCGTTTCCTCTGTCTCCAGTTTTACATTCCGATGCACGTCTGCAGGTTTACTGTATTCCTTGGACATTCACATTGACGATGAAACACAGACATTGTGTCGGAATTAAATATAAGAGACACAATGCCGGCTTAAGTACAAGAAGACTGAGTTTTTTTACTGTCTATGATTTCTAGCGTTTCCTGTGTCACCAGGTTTACATTCCGATGCACCTCTGCGGGTTTACTGTATCCCGTGGACATTCACATAGACGATGAAACACAGAAATTGCATCGGAATTAAAAATAAGAGACACAATGCCGACTTAAGTACAAGAAGGCTGAGTCTTCTAACGGTTTAAGTTTTTAGCATTTCCGGTGTCACCGGTTTTACATTCGATGCACCTATGCAAGTTTACTGTATCCCTTGGACTTTCACATTCACGACGAAACACAGAAATTGCATCGGAATTAAATATAAGAGACACCATGCCTACTTAAGTACAAGAAGACTGAGTCTTCTTACTGTCTGTGCTTTGAGCGATTCCTGTGTCACCACTTTTACATTCTGATGCACCTCTGCTGGTTTACTGTATCCCTTGGACCTTCACATAGATGATGAAACACAGAAATTGCATCGGAATTAAATGTAAGCGACACACTGCCGACTGAAGTACAAGAAGACTGAGTCTTCTTACTGTCTATGTTTTGAGCGATTCCTGTGTCCCCACTTTTACATTCCGATGCACCTCTGCTTGTTTACTGTATCCCTTGGACCTTCACATTGACGATGAAACACAGAAATTGCATCGGAAGTATATATAACAGACACAATGCCGACTTACGTGAAAGAAGGCTGAGTCTTCTTATTGTCTATGTCTTGAGCGTTTCCTCTGTCGCCAGTTTTGCATTCCGATGCACGTCTGCAGATTTACTGTATTCCTTGGACCTTCACATTGACGATGAAACACAGAAATTGCATCGGAATTAAATATAAGAGACACAATGCCGACTTAAGTACAAGAAGACTGAGTCTTCTTACTTGAGCGATTCCTGTGTCACCACTTATACATTCCGATGCACCTCTGCTGGTTTACTGTATCCCTTGGACCTTCACATAGACGATGAAACACAGAAATTGCATCGGAAGTAAATATAACAGACACAATGCCGACTTAAGTTCAAGAAGGCTGAGTCTTCATACTGTCTAAGTTTTGAGCGTTTCGTCTGTCACCAGTTTTACATTCCGATGCACCTCTGCAGTTTTACTGTATCCTTTGGACCTTCACATTGACGATGAAACACAGAAATTGCATCGGAATTAAATATAAGAGACACAATGCCTACTTAAGTACAAGAAGACTGAGTCTTCTTACTGTCTGTGCTTTGAGCGATTCCTGTGTCACCACATTTAATTTTCCGATGCACCTCTGCTGGTTTACTGTATCCCTTGGACCTTCACATAGACGATGAAACACAGAAATTGCATCGGAATTAAATAGAAGAGTCACAATGCCGACTTAAGTACAAGAAGACTGAGTCTTCTTACTGTCTATGATTTGAGCAATTCCTGTGTCACCACTTTTACATTCCGATGCACCTCTGCTGGTTTACTGTATCCCTTGGACATTCACATTAACGATGAAACACAGATATTGCATCGGTAGTAAATATAACAGACACAATGCCGACTTAAATACAAGAAGTCTAAGTCTTCTTACTGTCTATGTTTTGAGCGTTTCCTCTGACACCAGTTTTACATTCCCATGCACCTCTGCAGTTTACTGTATCCCTTGGACCTTCTCATTGACGATGAAATACAGAAATAGCATCTGAATTAAATATAAGAGACACAATGCCGGCTTAAGTACAAGAAGACTGAGTTTTTTTTACTGCCTATGTTTTCTAGCGTTTCCTGTGTCACCAGGTCTACATTCCGATGCACCTCTGCAGGTTTACTGTATCCCTTGGACCATCTCATTGACGATGAAACACAGAAATTGCATCGGAATTAAATATAAGAGACACACGGCCTACTTAAGTACAAGAAGACTGTGTCTTCTTTCTGTCTATGTTTTGAGCGTTTCCTGTGTCACCAGTTTTACATTCCGATGCACCTCTGCAGGTGTACTGTATCCCGTGGACCTTCACATTGACGATGAAACACAGAAAATGCATCGGAATTAAATGTAAGCGACACACTGCCGACTGAAGTACAAGAAGACTGAGTCTTCTTACTGTCTATGTTTTGAGCCATTCCTGTGTCCCCACATTTACATTACGATGCACCTCTGCTGGTTTACTGTATCCATTGGACCTTCACATTGACGATGAAACACAGAAATTGCATCGGAGGTATATATAACAGACACAATGCCGACTTACGTGAAAGAAGCTGAGTCTTCTTATTGTCTATGTCTTGAGCGTTTCCTCTGTCGCCAGTTTTGCATTCCGATGAACGTCTGCAGATTTACTGTATTCCTTGGACCTTCACATTGACGATGAAACACAGAAATTGCATCGGAATTAAATATAAGAGACACAATGCCGACTTAAGTACAAGAAGACTGAGAGTTCTTACTGTCTATGAATTGAGCGATTCCTGTCTCACCACTTTCACATTCCGATGCACTTCTGCAGCTTTACTGTATCCCTTGGACCGTCTCATTGACGATGAAACACATAAATTGCATCGGAATTAAATATAAGAGACACAATGCCGACTTAAGTTCAAGAGGACTGAGTATTCTTACTGTCTATGTTTCGAGCGTTTCCTGTGTCACCAATTTGACATTCCGATGCACCTCTGCAGGTTTACTGTATCCCTTGGACCTTCACAGTGACGATGAAACACGGAATTTGCATCCGAATTAAATATAAGAGGCACAATGGCTATTTAAGTACAAGAAGAATGAGTCTTCCTACTGTCTATATTTTCAGCGTTTCCTGTGTCACCAGTTTTACATTCCGATGCACCTCCTCAGGTTTACTGTATCCCTTGGACCTTCACATTGACGATGGAACACAGAAATTGCATCGGAATTAAATGTAGGCGACACACTGCCGACATATGTACAAGAAGACTGAGTCTTCTTACTGTCCATGTTTGGGCGTTTCCTGTGTCACCACTTTTACATTCCGAAGCACCTCTGCTGGTTTACTGTATCCCTTGGACCTTCACATTGACGATGAAACACAGAAATTGCATCGCAAGTACATATAACAGACACAATGCCGACTTAAGTACAAGAAGGCTGAGTCTTCTTACTGTCTATGTTTAGAGCGTTTCCTCTGTCTCCAGTTTTACATTCCGATGCACGTCTGCAGGTTTACTGTATTCCTTGGACCTTCACATTGACGATGAAACACAGACATTGTGTCGGAATTAAATATAAGAGACACAATGCCGACTTAAGTACAAGAAGACTGAGTCTTCGTACTGTATATGTTTTTAGCGATGCCTGTGTCACCACTTTTACATTCCGATGCACCTCTGCTGGTTTACTGTATCCCTTGGATCTTCGTATTGTTATAAAACACAGACATTGCATCGGAAGTAAATATAACAGACACAATGCCGACTTATGTAGAAGAAGGCTGAGTCTTCATACTGTCTACGTTTTGAGCGTTTCGTCGGTCACCAGTTTTACATTCCGATGCACCTCTGCAGCTTTACTGTATCCTTTGGACCTTCACATCGACGAAGAAACACAGAAATTGCATCGGATGTATATATAACAGACACAATGCCGACTTACGTGAAAGAAGGCTGAGTCTTCTTATTGTCTATGACTTGAGCGTTTCCTCTGTCGCCAGTTTTGCATTCCGATGCACGTCTGCAGATTTACTGTATTCCTTGGACCTTCACATTGACGATGAAACACAGAAATTGCATCGGAATTAAATATAAGAGACACAATGCCGACTTAAGTACAAGAAGACTGAGTCTTCGTACTGTCTATGATTTGAGCGATTCCTGTGTCACCACTTTTACATTCCGATGCACCTCTGCAGCTTTACTGTATCTCTTGGACCGTCTCATTGACGATGAAACACAGAAATTGCATCGGAATTAAATATAAGAGACACAATGCCGGCTTAAGTACAAGAAGACTGAGTTTTTTTTACTGTCTATGTTTTCTAGCGTTTCCTGTGTCACTATGTTTACATTCCGATGCACCCCTGCAGGTTTACTGTATCAATTGGACCTTCTCATAGACGATGAAACACAGAAATTGCATCGGAATTAAATATAAGAGACACAATGCCGACCTAAGAACAAGAAGACTGAGTCCTCTTACTGTCTATGTTTTGAGCGTTTCCTGTGTCACCAATTTTACATTCGATGCACCTCTGCAGGTTTACTGTATCCCTTGGCCCTTCTCATTGACGATGAAACACAGAAATTGCGTCGGAATTAAATATAAGAGACACAATGCCGGCTTAAGTACAAGAAGACTGAGTTTTTTTACTGTCTATGTTTTCTAGCGTTTCCTGTGTCACCAGGTTTACATTCCGATGAACCTCTGCAGTTTTACTGTATCCCGTGGACATTCACATAGACGATGAAACACAGAAATTGCATCGGAATTAAAAATAAGAGACACAATGCCGACTTAAGTACAAGAAGGCTGAGTCTTCTTACGGTTTAAGTTTTTAGCATTTCCGGTGTCACCGGTTTTACATTCGATGCACCTATGCAGGTTTACTGTATCCCTTGGACTTTCACATTCACGACGAAACACAGAAATTGCATCGGAATTAAATATAAGAGACACAATGCCTACTTAAGTACAAGAAGACTGAGTCTTCTTACTGTCTGTGCTTTGAGCGATTCCTGTGTTACCACTTTTACTTTCCGATGCACCTCTGCTGGTTTACTGTATCCCTTGGACCTTCACATAGACGATGAAACACAGAAATTGCATCGGAATTAAATAGAAGAGTCACAATGCCGACTTAAGTACAAGAAGACTGAGTCTTCTTACTGTCTGTGCTTTGAGCGATTCCTGTGTCACCACATTTAATTTTCCGATGCACCTCTGCTGGTTTACTGTATCCCTTGGACATTCACATTAACGATGAAACACAGATATTGCATCGGTAGTAAATATAACAGACACAATGACGACTTAAATACAAGAAGTATAAGTCTTCTTACTGTCTATGTTTTGAGCGTTTCCTCTGTCACCAGTTTTACATTCCGATGCACCTCTGCAGTTTACTGTATCCCTTGGACCTTCTCATTGACGATGAAACACAGAAATAGCATCTGAATTAAATATAAGAGACACAATGCCGGCTTAAGTACAAGAAGACTGAGTTTTTTTTACTGCCTATGTTTTCTAGCGTTTCCTGTGTCACCAGGTCTACATTCCGATGCACCTCTGCAGGTTTACTGTATCCCTTGGACCATCTCATTGACGATGAAACACAGAAATTGCATCGGAATTAAATATAAGAGACACACGGCCTACATTAGTACAAGAAGACTGTGTCTTCTTTCTGTCTATGTTTTGAGCGTTTCCTGTGTCACCAGTTTTACATTCCGATGCACCTCTGCAGGTTTACTGTATCCCGTGGACCTTCACATTGACGATGAAACACAGAAATTGCATCGGAATTAAATGTAAGCGACACACTGCCGACTGAAGTACAAGAAGACTGAGTCTTCTTACTGTCTATGTTTTGAGCGATTCCTGTGTCCCCACTTTTACATTCCGATGCACCTCTGCTGGTTTA
Source organism: Schistocerca nitens (assembly GCF_023898315.1). Lineage (NCBI taxonomy): Eukaryota > Metazoa > Arthropoda > Insecta > Orthoptera > Acrididae > Schistocerca > Schistocerca nitens. Next base: position 13,243,832 of record NC_064621.1, on the reverse strand, counting down.
CTGTATCCCTTGGACCTTCACATTGACGATGAAACACAGAAATTGCATCGGAAGTATATATAACAGACACAATGCCGACTTACGTGAATGAAGGCTGAGTCTTCTTATTGTCTATGTCTTGAGCGTTTCCTCTGTCGCCAGTTTTGCATTCCGATGCACGTCTGCAGATTTACTGTATTCCTTGGACCTTCACATTGACGATGAAACACAGAAATTGCTTCGGAATTAAATATAAGAGACACAATGCCGACTTAAGTACAAGAAGACTGAGTCTTCTTACTGTCTATGATTTGAGCGATTCCTGTCTCACCACTTTCACATTCCGATGCACTTCTGCAGCTTTACTGTATCCCCTGGACCGTCTCATTGACGATGAAACACAGAAATTGCATCGGAATTAAATATAAGAGACACAATGCCGGCTTAAGTACAAGAAGACTGAGTTTTTTTACTATGTTTTCTAGCGTTTCCTGTGTCACAAGGTTTACATTCCGATGCACCTCTGCAGGTTTACTGTATCCCGTGGCCCATCACATAGACGATGAAACACAGAAATTGCATCGGAATTAAATTTAAGAGACACAATGCCGAATTAAGTACAAGAATGCTGAGTCTTCTTACTGTTTAAGTTTTTAGCATTTCCGGTGTCACCAGTTTTACATTCGATGCACCTCTGCAGGTTTACTGTATCCCTTGGACTTTCACATTCACGACGAAACACATAAATTGCATCGGAATTAAATATAAGAGGCACAATGCCGACTTAAGTACAAGAAGACTGAGTCTTCTTACTGTCTATGATTTGAGCGATTCAAGTGTCACCACTTTTACCTTGCGATGCACCTCTGCAGCTTTACTGTATCCCTTGGACCGTCTCATTGACGATAAAAGCACAGAAATTGCATCGGAATTAAATATAAGAGACACAATGCCGGCTTAAGTACAAGAAGACTGAGTTTTTTTACTGTCTATGTTTTCTAGCGTTTCCTGTGTCACAAGGTTTACATTCCGATGTACCTCTGCAGGTTTACTGTATCCCGTGGCCCTTCACATAGACGATGAAACACAGAAATTGCATCGGAATTAAATTTAAGAGACACAATGCCGAATTAAGTACAAGAATGCTGAGTCTTCTTACTGTTTAAGTTTTTAGCATTTCCGGTGTCACCAGTTTTACATTCGATGCACCTCTGTAGGTATACTGTATCCCTTGGACTTTCACATTCACGACGAAACACATAAATTGCATCGGAATTAAATATAAGAGGCACAATGGCTATTTAAGTACAAGAAGAATGAGTCTTCCTACTGTCTATATTTTCAGCGTTTCCTGTGTCACCAGTTTTACATTCCGATGCACCTTCTCAGGTTTACTGTATCCCTAGGACCTTCACATTGACGATGAAACACAGAAGTTGCATCGGAATTAAATGTAGGCGACACACTGCCGACATATGTACAAGAAGACTGAGTCTTCTTACTGTCCATGATTGGGCGTTTCCTGTGTCACCACTTTTACATTCCGATGCACCTCTGCTGGTTTACGGTATCCCTTGGACCTTCACATTGACGATGAGACACAGAAATTGCATCGCAAGTACATATAACAGACACAATGCCGACTTAAGTACAAGAAGGCTGAGTCTTCTTACTGTCTATGTTTTGAGCGTTTCCTGTGTCTCCAGTTTTACATTCCGATGCACGTCTGCCGGTTTACTGTATTCCTTGGACCTTCACATTGACGATGAAACACAGAAATTGCATCGCAAGTACATATAACAGACACAATGCCGACTTAAGTACAAGAAGGCTGAGTCTTCTTACTGTCTATGTTTTGAGCGTTTCCTCTGTCTCCAGTTTTACATTCCCATGCACGTCTGCAGGTTTACTGTATTCCTTGGAACTTCACATTGAAGATGAAACACAGACATTGTGTCGGAATTAAATATAAGAGACACAATGCCGACTTAAGTACAAGAAGACTGAGTCTTCGTACTGTCTATGTTTTTAGCGATACCTGTGTCACCACTTTTACATTCCGATGCACCTCTGCTGGTTTACTGTATCCCTTGGATCTTCGCATTGTTATAAAACACAGACATTGCATCGGAAGTAAATATAACAGACACAATGCCGACTTATGTAGAAGAAGGCTGAGTCTTCATACTGTCTATGTTTTGAGCGTTTCGTCTGTCACCAGTTTTACATTCCGATGCACCTTTGCAGCTTTACTGTATCCTTTGGACCTTCACTTCGACGAAGAAACACAGAAATTGCATCGGAATTAAATATAAGAGACACAATGCCCACTTAAGCACAAGAAGACTGAGTCTTCTTACTGTCTGTGCTTTGAGCGATTCCTGTGTCACCACTTTTACATTCCGATGCACCTCTGCTGGTTTACTGTATCCCTTGGACCTTCACATAGACGATGAAACACAGAAATTGCATCGGAATTAAATATAAGAGACACACGGCCGACTTAAGTACAAGAAGACTGTGTCTTCTTTCTGTCTATGTTTTGAGCGTTTCCTGTGTCACCAGTTTTACATTCCGATGCACCTCTGCAGGTTTACTGTATCCCGTGGACCTTCACATTGACGATGAAACACAGAAATTGCATCGGAATTAAATGTAAGCGACACACTGCCGACTGAAGTACAAGAAGACTGAGTCTTCTTACTGTCTATGTTTTGAGCGATTCCTGTGTCCCCACTTTTACATTCCGATGCACCTCTGCTTGTTTACTGTATCTCTTGGACCTTCACATTGACGATGAAACACAGAAATTGCATCGGAAGTATATATAACAGACACAATGCCGACTTATGTGAAAGAAGGCTGAGTCATCTTATTGTCTATGTCTTGAGCGTTTCCTCTGTCGCCAGTTTTGCATTCCGATGCACGTCTGCAGATTTACTGTATTCCTTGGACCGTCTCATTGACGATGAAACACAGAAATTGCATCGGAATTAAATATAAGAGACATAATGCCGGCTTAAGTACAAGAAGACTGAGTTTTTTTACTGTCTATGTTTTCTAGCGTTTCCTGTGTCACAAGGTTTACATTCCGATGTACCTCTGCAGGTTTACTGTATCCCGTGGCCCTTCACATAGACGATGAAACACAGAAATTGCATCGGAATTAAATTTAAGAGACACAATGCCGAATTAAGTACAAGAATGCTGAGTCTTCTTACTGTTTAAGTTTTTATCATTTCCGGTGTCACCAGTTTTACATTCGATGCACCTCTGTAGGTTTACTGTATCCCTTGGACTTTCACATTCACGACGAAACACATAAATTGCATCGGAATTAAATATAAGAGGCACAATGGCTATTTAAGTACAAGAAGAATGAGTCTTCCTACTGTCTATATTTTCAGCGTTTCCTGTGTCACCAGTTTTACATTCCGATGCACCTCCTCAGGTTTACTGTATCCCTTGGACCTTCACATTGACGATGAAACACAGAAGTTGCATCGGAATTAAATGTAGGCGACACACTGCCGACATATGTACAAGAAGACTGAGTCTTCTTACTGTCCATGATTGGGCGTTTCCTGTGTCACCACTTTTACATTCCGATGCACCTCTGCTGGTTTACGGTATCCCTTGGACCTTCACATTGACGATGAGACACAGAAATTGCATCGCAAGTACATATAACAGACACAATGCCGACTTAAGTACAAGAAGGCTGAGTCTTCTTACTGTCTATGTTTTGAGCGTTTCCTCTGTCTCCAGTTTTACATTCCGATGCACGTCTGCAGGTTTACTGTATTCCTTGGACATTCACATTGACGATGAAACACAGACATTGTGTCGGAATTAAATATAAGAGACACAATGCCGGCTTAAGTACAAGAAGACTGAGTTTTTTTACTGTCTATGATTTCTAGCGTTTCCTGTGTCACCAGGTTTACATTCCGATGCACCTCTGCGGGTTTACTGTATCCCGTGGACATTCACATAGACGATGAAACACAGAAATTGCATCGGAATTAAAAATAAGAGACACAATGCCGACTTAAGTACAAGAAGGCTGAGTCTTCTAACGGTTTAAGTTTTTAGCATTTCCGGTGTCACCGGTTTTACATTCGATGCACCTATGCAAGTTTACTGTATCCCTTGGACTTTCACATTCACGACGAAACACAGAAATTGCATCGGAATTAAATATAAGAGACACCATGCCTACTTAAGTACAAGAAGACTGAGTCTTCTTACTGTCTGTGCTTTGAGCGATTCCTGTGTCACCACTTTTACATTCTGATGCACCTCTGCTGGTTTACTGTATCCCTTGGACCTTCACATAGATGATGAAACACAGAAATTGCATCGGAATTAAATGTAAGCGACACACTGCCGACTGAAGTACAAGAAGACTGAGTCTTCTTACTGTCTATGTTTTGAGCGATTCCTGTGTCCCCACTTTTACATTCCGATGCACCTCTGCTTGTTTACTGTATCCCTTGGACCTTCACATTGACGATGAAACACAGAAATTGCATCGGAAGTATATATAACAGTCACAATGCCGACTTACGTGAAAGAAGGCTGAGTCTTCTTATTGTCTATGTCTTGAGCGTTTCCTCTGTCGCCAGTTTTGCATTCCGATGCACGTCTGCAGATTTACTGTATTCCTTGGACCTTCACATTGACGATGAAACACAGAAATTGCATCGGAATTAAATATAAGAGACACAATGCCGACTTAAGTACAAGAAGACTGAGTCTTCTTACTGTCTATGATTTGAGCGATTCAAGTGTCACCACTTTTACCTTCTGATGCACCTCTGCAGCTTTACTGTATCCCTTGGACCGTCTCATTGACGATGAAACACAGAAATTGCATCGGAATTAAATATAAGAGACACAATGCCGGCTTAAGTACAAGAAGACTGAGTTTTTTTACTGTCTATGTTTTCTAGCGTTTCCTGTGTCACAAGGTTTACATTCCGATGTACCTCTGTAGGTTTACTGTATCCCGTGGCCCTTCACATAGACGATGAAACACAGAAATTGCATCGGAATTAAATTTAAGAGACACAATGCCGAATTAAGTACAAGAATGCTGAGTCTTCTTACTGTTTAAGTTTTTAGCATTTCCGGTGTCACCAGTTTTATATTCGATGCACCTCTGCAGGTTTACTGTATCCCTTGGACTTTCACATTCACGACGAAACACATAAATTGCATCGGAATTAAATATAAGAGGCACAATGGCTATTTAAGTACAAGAAGAATGAGTCTTCCTACTGTCTATATTTTCAGCGTTTCCTGTGTCACCAGTTTTACATTCCGATGCACCTCCTGAGGTTTACTGTATCCCTTGGACCTTCACATTGACGATGAAACACAGAAATTGCATCGGAATTAAATGTAGGCGACACACTGCCGACATATGTACAAGAAGACTGAGTCTTCTTACTGTCCATGATTGGGCGTTTCCTGTGTCACCACTTTTACATTCCGATGCACCTCTGCTGGTTTACGGTATTCCTTGGACCTTCACATTGACGATGAGACACAGAAATTGCATCGCAAGTACATATAACAGACACAATGCCGACTTAAGTACAAGAAGGCTGAGTCTTCTTACTGTCTATGTTTTGAGCGTTTCCTCTGTCTCCAGTTTTACATTCCGATGCACGTCTGCAGGTTTACTGTATTCCTTGGACCTTCACATTGACGATGAAACACAGACATTGTGTCGGAATTAAATATAAGAGACACAATGCCGGCTTAAGTACAAGAAGACTGAGTTTTTTTACTGTCTATGATTTCTAGCGTTTCCTGTGTCACCAGGTTTACATTCCGATGCACCTCTGCGGGTTTACTGTATCCCGTGGACATTCACATAGGCGATGAAACACAGAAATTGCATCGGAATTAAAAATAAGAGACACAATGCCGACTTAAGTACAAGAAGGCTGAGTCTTCTAACGGTTTAAGTTTTTAGCATTTCCGGTGTCACCGGTTTTACATTCGATGCACCTATGCAGGTTTACTGTATCCCTTGGACTTTCACATTCACGACGAAACACAGAAATTGCATCGGAATTAAATATAAGAGACACAATGCCGACTTAAGTACAAGAAGACTGAGTCTTCTTACTGTCTGTGCTTTGAGCGATTCCTGTGTCACCACTTTTACATTCCGATGCACCTCTGCTGGTTTACTGTATCCCTTGGACCTTCACATAGATGATGAAACACAGAAATTGCATCGGAATTAAATAGAAGAGTCACAATGCCGACTTAAGTACAAGAACACTGAGTCTTCTTACTGTCTGTGCTTTGAGCGATTCCTGTGTCACCACTTATACATTCCGATGCACCTCTGCTGGTTTACTGTATCCCTTGGACCTTGACATAGACGATGAAACACAGAAATTGCATCGGAAGTAAATATAACAGACACAATACCGACTTAAGTTCAAGAAGGCTGAGTCCTCATACTGTCTAAGTTTTGAGCGTTTCGTCTGTCACCAGTTTTACATTCCGATGCACCTCTGCAGCTTTACTGTATCCTTTGGACCTTCACATTGACGATGAAACACAGAAATTGCATCGGAGCTAAATATAAGAGACACAATGCCTACTTAAGTACAAGAAGACTGAGTCTTCTTACTGTCTGTGCTTTGAGCGATTCCCGTGTCACCACATTTACATTACGATGCACCTCTGCTGGTTTACTGTATCCCTTGGACCTTCACATAGACGATGAAACACAGAAATTGCATCGGAATTAAATAGAAGAGTCACAATGCCGACTTAAGAACAAGAAGACTGAGTCTTCTTACTGTCTATGATTTGAGCAATTCCTGTGTCACCACTTTTACATTCCGCTGCACCTCTGCTGGTTTACTGTATCCCTTGGACATTCACATTAACGAAGAAACACAGATATTGCATCGGTAGTAAATATAACAGACACAATGCCGACTTAAATACAAGAGGTCTAAGTCTTCTTACTGTCTATGCTTTGAGCGTTTCCTCTGTCACCAGTTTTACATTCCGATGCACCTCTGCAGCTTTACTGTATCCTTTGGACCTTCACATCGACGAAGAAACACAGAAATTGAATGGGAATTAAATATAAGAGACACAATGCCCACTTAAGCACAAGAAGACTGAGTCTTCTTACTGTCTGTGCTTTGAGCGATTCCTGTGTCACCACTTTTACATTCCGATGCACCTCTGCTCGTTTACTGTATCCCTTGGACCTTCACATAGACGATGAAACACAGAAATTGCATCGGAATTAAATATAAGAGACACACGGCCGACTTAAGTACAAGAAGACTGTGTCTTCTTTCTGTCTATGTTTTGAGCGTTTCCTGTGTCACCAGTTTTACATTCCGATGCACCTCTGCAGGTTTACTGTATCCCGTGGACCTTCACATTGACGATGAAACACAGAAATTGCATCGGAATTAAATGTAAGCGACACACTGCCGACAGAAGTACAAGAAGACTGAGTCTTCTTACTGTCTATGTTTTGAGCGATTCATGTGTCCCCACTTTTACATTCCGATGCACCTCTGCTGGTTTACTGTATCCCTTGGACCTTCACATTCACGATGAAACACAGAAATTGCATCGGAAGTATATATAACAGACACAATGCCGACTTACGTGAAAGAAGGCTGAGTCTTCTTATTGTCTATGTCTTGAGCGTTTCCTCTGTCGCCAGTTTTGCATTTCGATGCCCGTCTGCAGATTTACTGTATTCCTTGGACCTTCACATTGACGATGAAACACAGAAATTGCATCGGAATTAAATATAAGAGACACAATGCCGACTTAAGTACAAGAAGACTGAGTCTTCTTACTGTCTATGGTTTGAGCGATTCCTGTGTCATCACTTTTACATTCCGATGCACCTCTGCAGCTTTACTGTATCCCTTGGACCGTCTCATTGACGATGAAACACAGAAATTGCATCGGAATTAAATATAAGAGACACAATGCCGGCTTAAGTACAAGAAGACTGAGTTTTTTTACTGTCTATGTTTTCTAGCGTTTCCTGTGTCACAAGGTTTACATTCCGATGCACCTCTGCAGGTTTACTGTATCCCGTGGCCCTTCACATAGACGATGAAACACAGAAATTGCATCGGAATTAAATATAAGAGGCACAATGGCTATTTAAGTACAAGAAGAATGAGTCTTCCTACTGTCTATATTTTCAGCGTTTCCTGTGTCACCAGTTTTACATTCCGATGCATCTCCTCAGGTTTACTGTATCCCTTGGACCTTCACATTGACGATGAAACACAGAAATTGCATCGCACGTACATATAACAGACACAATGCCGACTTAGGTACAAGAAGGCTGAGTCTTCTTACTGTCTATGTTTTGAGCGTTTCCTCTGTCTCCAGTTTTACATTCCGATGCACGTCTGCAGGTTTCTGTATTCCTTGGACCTTCACATCGACGAAGAAACACAGAAATTGCATCGGAATTAAATATAAGAGACACAATGCCCACTTAAGCACAAGAAGACTGAGTCTTCTTACTGTCTGTGCTTTGAGCGATTCCTGTGTCACCACTTTTACATTCCGATGCACCTCTGCTGGTTTACTGTATCCCTTGGACCTTCACATAGACGATGAAACACAGAAATTGCATCGGAATTAAATATAAGAGTCACAATGCCGACTTAAGTACAAGAAGACTGAGTCTTCTTACTGTCTATGATTTGAGCGATTCCTGTGTCACAACTTTTACATTCCGATGCACCTCTGCTGGTTTACTGTATCCCTTGGACCTTCACATTGACGATGAAACACGGAATTTGCATCCGAATTAAATATAAGAGGCACAATGGCGATTTAAGTACAAGAAGAATGACTCTTCTTACTGTCAATATTTTCAGCGTTTCCTGTGTCAACAGTTTTATATCACGATGCACCTTCTCAGGTTTACTGTATCCGTTGCACCTTCACATTTAAGATGAAACACAGAAATTGCATCGGAATTAAATATAAGAGACACACGGCCGACTTAAGTACAAGAAGACTGTGTCTTTTTTCTGTCTCTGATTCGAGCGTTTCCTGTGTCACCAGTTTTACATTCCGATGCACCTCTGCTGGTTTACTGTATCCCTTCGACCTTCACATTGACGATGAAACAAAGAAATTGCATCAGAAGTATATAAAAATAAATATAAGAGACACAATGCCGACGTAAGTACAAGAAGACTGAGTTTTTTTACTGTCTATGTTTTGAGCGTTTCCTGTGTCGCCAGTTTCACATTCCGATGAACCACTGCAGGTTCACTGTATCCTTTGGACCTTCACATTCACGATGAAATACAGAAATTGCATCGGAATTAAATATAAGAGACACAATGACGATTTAAGTACAAAAAGACGGAGTCTTCTTACTGTCTATGTTTTGAGCGTTTCCTGTGTCACCATTCTGACATTCCGATGCACCTCTGCAAGTTCACTGTAACCCTTGGACCTTCACAGTGACGATGAAACACGGAATTTGCATCCGAATTAAATATAAGAGGCACAATGGCTATTTAAGTACAAGAAGAATGAGTCTTCCTACTGTCTATATTTTCAGCGTTTCCTGAGTCACCAGTTTTACATTCCGATGCACCTCCTCAGGTTTACTGTATCCCTTGGACCTTCACATTGACGATGAAACACAGAAGTTGCATCGGAATTAAATGTAGGCGGCACACTGCCGACATAAGTACAAGAAGACTGAGTCTTCTTACTGTCCATGTTTGGGCGTTTCCTGTGTCACCACTTTTACTTTCCGATGCACCTCTGCTGGTTTACTGTATCCCTTGGACCTTCGTATTGTTATGAAACACAGACATTGCATCGGAAGTAAATATAACAGAGACAATGCCGACTTAAGTACAAGAAGACTGAGTCTTCTTACTGTCTATGTTTTGAGCTTTTCGTCTGTCACCAGTTTTACATTCGATGCACCTCTGCAGCTTTACTGTATCCTTTGGACCTTCACATTGACGATGAAACACAGAAATTGCATCGGAAATAAATATAAGAGACACAATGCCGACGTAAGTACAAGAAGACTGAGTTTTTTTACTGTGTATGTTTTGAGCGTTTCCTGTGTCGCCAGTTTCACATTCCGATGCACCTCTGCAGGTTCACTGTATCCCTTGGACCTTCACATTCACGATGAAATACAGAAATTGCATCGGAATTAAATATAAGAGACACAATGACGATTTAAGTACAAAAAGACTGAGTCTTCTTACTGTCTATGTTTGAGCTTTTCGTCTGTCACCAGTTTTACATTCCGATGCACCTCTGCAGCTTTACTGTATCCCTTGGAACTTCACATTGACTATGAAACACAGAAATTGCATCGCAAGTAAATATAACAGACACAATGCCGACTTATGTAGAAGAAGGCTGAGTCTTCATACTGTCTATGTTTTGAGCGTTTCGTCTGTCACCAGTTTTACATTCCGATGCACCTCTGCAGCTTTACTGTATCCTTTGGACCTTCACATTGACGATGAAACACAGAAATTGCATCGGAATTAAATATAAGAGTCACAATGCCGACTTAAGTACAAGAAGACTGAGTCTTCTTACTGTCTACGATTTGAGCGATTCCTGTGTGACCACTTTTACATTCCGATGCACCTCAGCTGGTTTACTGTATCCCTTGGACATTCACATTAACGATGAAACACAGATATTGCATCGGTAGTAAATATGACAGACACAATGCCAACTTAAATACAAGAAGGCTGAGTCTTCTTACTGTCTATGTTTTGAGCGTTTCCTCTGTCACCAGTTTTACATTCCGATGCACCTCTGCAGCTTTACTGTATCCCTTGGACCTTCTCGTTGACGATGAAACACAGAAATTGCATCGGAAATAAATATAAGAGACACAATGCCGGCTTAAGTACAAGAAGACTGAGTTTTTTTACTGTGTATGTTTTCTAGCGTTTCCTGTGTCACCAGGTTTACATTCCGATGCACCTCTGCAGGTTTACTGTATCAATTGGACCTTCTCATAAACGATGAAACACAGAAATTGCATCGTAATTAAATATAAGAGACACAATGCCGACCTAAGTACAAGAAGACTGAGTCCTCTTACTGTCTATGTTTTGAGCGTTTCCTGTGTCACCAATTTTACAATCGATGCACCTCTGCAGTTTTACTGTATCCCTTGGACCTTCACATTGACGATGAAACACAGAAATTGCATCGGAATTAAATATAAGAGGCACAATGATGACTTAAGTACAAGAAGGCTGAGTCTTATAACTGTCTATGCTTTGAGCGTTTCCTCTGTCACCAGTTTTACATTCCGATGCACCTCTGCAGGTTAGCTGAATCCCTTGGACCTTCACATTGACGATGAACCACAGAAATTGCATCGCAAGTAAATATAACAGACACAATGCCGACTTAAGTACAAGAAGGCTGAGTCTTCTTACTGTCTATGTTTTCAGCGTTTCCTCTGTCTCCAGTTTTACATTCTGAAGCACATCTGCAGGTTTACTATATTCCTTGGACCTTCACATTGACGATGAAACACAGAAATTCCATCGGAATTAAATATAGGAGACACAATGCCGACTTAAGTACAAGAAGACTGAGTCTTCATACTGTCTAGGTTTTTAGCGATTCCAGTGTCACCACTTTTACTTTCCGATGCACCTCTGCTGGTTTACTGTATCCCTTGGACCTTCACATTGTAATGAAACACAGAAATTGCATTGGAAGTAAATATAACAGGCACAATGCCCTCTTAAGTACAAGAAGACTGAGTATTCATGCTGTCTATGTTTTGAGCGATTCCTCTGTCACCAGTTTCAGATTCCGATGCACCTCGGCAACTTTACTGTATCCCTTGGACCTTCTCATTGACGATGAAACACAGATATTGCATCGGAATTGAATATAAGAGACACAATGCCGGCTTAAGTACAAGAAGACTGAGTTTTTTTACTGTCTATGTTTTCTGGCGTTTCCTGTGTCACCAGGTTTACATTCCGATGCACCTCTGCACGTTTGCTGTATCCCTTGGACCTTCACATTGACGATGAAACACAGAAATTGCATCGGAATTAAATATACGAGACACAGTGCCGACTTAAGTACAAGAAGACTGAGTTTTTTTACTGTCTATGTTTTCTTGCGTTTCCTGTGTCACCAGGTTTACATTCCGATGCACCTCTGCAGGTTTACTGTATCTATTGGACCTTCTTTAGACGATGAAGCACAGAAATTGCATCGGAATTAAATATAAGAGACACTATGCCGACTGAAGTACAAGAAGACTGAGACCTCTTACTGTCTATGTTTTCTGGCGTTTCCTGTGTCACCAGGTTTACATTCCGATGCACCTCTGCACGTTTGCTGTATCCCTTGGACCTTCACATTGGCGATGAAACACGGAATTTGCATCCGAATTAAACATAAGAGGTACAATGGCGATTTAAGTACAAGAAGAATGAGTCTTCTTACTGTCGATGTTTTGAGCGTTTCCTCTGTCACCAGTTTTACATTCCGATGCACCTCTGCTGGTTTACTGTATCCCTTGGACCTTCACAATGACGATGAAACACAGAAATTGCATCAGAAGTATATATAACAGACAAAATGCCGTAATACGTGCAAGAAGGCTGAGTCTTCTTACTGCCTATGTTTTGAGCGTTTCCTCTGTCCCCAGTTTTACATTCCGATGCACGTCTGCAGATTTTCTATATTCCTTGGAATTCACATTGACGATGAAACACAGACATTGCATCGGAATTAAATATAAGGGACACAATGCCGACTTAAGTACAAGAAGACTGAGTCTTCGTACTGACTATGTTTTTAGCGATACCTGTGTCACCACTTTCACATTCCGATGCACCTCTGCTGGTTTACTGTATCCCTTGGATCTTCGTATTGTTATGAAACAAGGACATTGCATCGGAAGTAAATATAACAGACACAATGCCGACTTATGTAGAAGAAGGCTGAGTCTTCATACTGTCTATGTTTTGAGCGTTTCGTCTGTCACCAGTTTTACATTCCGATGCGCCTCTGCAGCTTTACTGTATCCCTTGGACCTTCACATTCACGATGAAATACAGAAATTGCATCGGAATTAAATATAAGAGACACAATGACGATTTAAGTACAAAAACACTGAGTCTTCTTACTGTCTATGTTTTGAGCGTTTCCTCTGTCGCCAGTTTTACATTCTGATGCACCTCTGCAGCTTTACTGTATCCCTTGGACCTTCACATTGACGATGAAACTCCGAAATTGCGTCGTAATTAAATATAAGAGACACAGTGCCGAATTATGTACAAGATGACTGAGTCTTCTTACTGACTATGTTTTGAGCGTTTCCTGTGTCACCATTTTTACATTCCGATGCACCTCTGCAGGTTTACTGTATCCCTTGGACCTTCACATTGACGATGAAACACGGAATTTGCATCCGAATTAAATATAAGAGGCACAATGGCGATTTAAGTAGAAGAAGAATGAGTCTTCTTACTGTCAATATTTTCATAGTTTCCTGTGTCACCAGTTTTACATTCCGATGCACCTCCTCAGGTTTACTGTATCCCTTGGACCTTCACAATGAAGATGAAACACAGAAATTGCATAGGAAGTAAATATAACAGCCACAATGCCGACTTAAGTACAAGAAGACTGAGTAATCTTACTGGCTATGCTTTGAGCGTTTCCTGTGTCGCCAGTTTTACATTCCGATGCACCTCTGCAGGTTTACTGTATCCCTTGGACCTTCACATTGACGATGAAACACAGAAATTGCATCGGAATTAAATGTAAGCGACACACTGCCGACTGAAGTACAAGAAGACTGAGTCTTCTCACTCTCTATGTTTTGAGCGAATCCTGTGTCCCCACTTTTACATTCCGATGCACCTCTGCTGGTATACTGTATCCCTTGGACCTTCACATTGACGATGAAACACAGAAATTGCATCGGAAGTATATATAACAGACACAATGCCGACTTACGTGCAAGAAAGCTGAGTCTTCTTACTGTCTATGTTTTGAGCGTTTCCTGTGTCGCCAGTTTTACATTCCGATGCACCTCTGCAGGTTTACTGTATCCCTTGGACCTTCACATTGACGATGAAACACAGAAATTGCTACGGAATTAAATATAAGAGGCACAATGCCGACTTAAGTACAAGAAGACTGAGTCTTCTTACTGTCTATGATTTGAGCGATTCCTGTGTCACCACTTTAACATTCCGATGCACCTCTGCTGGTTTACTGTATCCCTTGGACCTTCACATTGGCGATGAAACACGGAATTTGCATCCGAATTAAATATAAGAGGCACAATGGCGATTTAAGTACAAGAAGAATGAGTCTTCTTACTGTCTATGTTTTGAGCGTTTCCTCTGTCGCCACTTTTACGTTCCGATGCACGTCTGCAGATTTACTATATTCCTTGGACCTTCACATTGACGATGAAACACAGACTTTGCATCGGAAGGACACAATGCCGACTTAAGTACAAGAAGACTGAGTCTTCGTACTGTCTATGTTTTTAGCGATACCTGTGTCACCACTTACACATTCCGATGCACCTCTGCCGGTTTACTGTATCCCTTAGATCTTCGTATTGTTATGAAACAAAGACATTGCATCGGAAGTAAATATAACAGACACAATGCCGACTTATGTAGAAGAAGGCTGAGTCTTCATACAGTCTTTGTTTTTAGCGTTTCGTCTGTCACCAGTTTTACATTCCGATGCACCTCTGCAGCTTTACTGTATCCTTTGGACCATCACAGTCACGATGAAATACAGAAATTGCATCGTAATTAAATATAAGAGACACAATGACGATTTAAGTCAAAAAGACTGAGTCTTCTTACTGTCTATGTTTTCAGCGTTTCCTGTGTCACCAATTTGACATTCCGATGCACCTCTGCAAGTTTACTGTATCCCTTGGACCTTCACAGTGACGATGAAACACGGAATTTGCATCTGAATTAAATATAAGAGGCACAATAGCTATGTAAGAACAAGAACAATGAGTCTTCCTACTGTCTATATTTTCAGCGTTTCCTGTGTCACCAGTTTTACATTCCGATGCACCTCCTCAGGTTTACTGTATCCCTTGGACCTTCACATTGACGATGAAACACAGAAATTGCATCGGAATTAAATGTAGGCGACACACTGCCGATATAAGTTCAAGAAGACTGAGTCTTCTTACTGTCCATGTTTGGGCGTTTCCTGTGTCACCACTTTTACTTTCCGATGCACCTCTGCTGGTTTACTGTATCACTTGGACCTTCGTATTGTTATGAAACACAGACATTGCATCGGAAGTAAATATAACAGACACAATTCCGACTTAAGTAGAAGAAGGCTGACTCTTCTTACTGTCTATGTTTTGTGCGTTTCCTCTGTCACCAGATTTACATTCCGATGCACCTCTGTAGCTTTACTGTATCCCTTGGACATTCTCGTTGACGATGAAACACAGAAATTGCATCGGAATTAAATATAAGAGACACAATGCCGGCTTAAGTACAAGAAGACTGAGTTTTTTTACTGTCTATGTTTTCTAGCGTTTCCTGTGTCACCAGGTTTACATTCCGATGCACCTCTGTAGGTTTACTGTATCAATTGGACCTTCTCATAGACGATGAAACACAGAAATTGCATCGGAATTAAATATAAGAGACACAATGCCGACCTAAGTACAAGAAGACTGAGTCCTCTTACTGTCTATGCTTTGAGCGTTTCCTCTGTCGCCAGTTTTACATTCCGATGCACCTCTGCAGGTTAGCTGTATCCCTTGGACCTTCACATTCCCGATGATACACAGAAATTGCATCGGAATTAAATGTAAGCGACACACTGCCGACTTAAGTGCAAGAAGACAGAGTCTTCTTACCGTCCATGTTTAATTGTTTCCTGTGTCACCAGGTTTACATTCCGATGCAACTCTGCTGGTTTACTGTATCCCTTGGACCTTCACATTGACGATGAACCACAGAAATTGCATCGCAAGTAAATATAACCGACACAATGCCGACTTAAGTACAAGAAGTCTGAGTCTTCTTACTGTCTATGTTTTTAGCGATTCCAGTGTCACCACTTTTACATTCCAATGCACCTCTGCTGGTTTACTGTATCCCTTGGGCCTTCACATTGTTATGAAAAACAGAAATTGCATCGGAAGTAAATATAACAGACACAATGCCGACTTAAGTACAAGAAGACAGAGTCTTCTTACTGTCTATGTTTTGAGCGTGTCGTCTGTCACCAGTTTTACATTCCGATGCACATCTACAGCTTTACAGTATCCCTTGGACCTTCACATTGACGATGGAACACAGAAATTGCATCGGAATTAAATATAAGAGACACAATGCCGACTTAAGTACAAGAAGACTGAGTTTTTCTACTGTCTATGTTTTGAGCGTCTCCTGTGTCACCAGGTTTACATTCCGATGCACGTCTGCAGGTTTACTGTATCCCTTGGACCTTCACATAGACGATGGAATACAGAAATTGCATCGGAATTAAATATAAGAGACACAATGCCGACTTAAGTACAAGAAGGCTGAGTCTTCTTACTGTCTATGTTTTGAGCGTTTCCGGTGTCACCAGTTTTACATTCGATGCACCTCTGCAGGTTTACTGTATCCCTTGGACCTTCACATTTACGATGAAACACAGATATTGCATCGGAATTAAATGTAGGCGACACATTGCCGACATAAGTACAAGAAGACTGAGTCTTCTTACTGTCCATGTTTTAGCGTTTCCTGTGACACCACTTTTACATTCCGATGCACCTCTGCTGGTTTACTGTATCCCTTTGACCTTCACATTGACGATGAAACACAGAAATGGCATCGCAAGTAAATATAACAGACACAATGCCGACTTAAGGACAAGAAGGCTGAGTCTTCTTACTGTCTATGATTTGAGCGATTCCTGTGTTACCACTTTTACATTCCAATGCACCTCTGCTGGTTTACTGTATCCCTTGGACATTCACATTGACGATGAAACGCAGATATTGCATCGGTAGTAAATATAACAGAGACAATGCCGGCTTAAATACAAGGAGGCTGAGTCTTCTTACTGTCTATGTTTCGAGCGTTTCCTCTGTCACCAGTTTTATCTTCAGATGCACCTCTGCAGCTTTACTGTATCCCTTGGACCTTCTCATTCACGATGAAACACACATATTGCATCGGAATTAAATGTAAGCGACACACTGCCGACTTAAGTACAAGAAGACTGAGTCTTCTTACCGTCCATGTTTGAGCGTTTCCTGTGTCACCAGGTTTACATTCCGATGCACCTCTGCTGGTTTACTGTATCCCTGGGACCTTCACATTGACGATGAAACACAGAAATGGCATCGCAAGTAAATATAACAGACACGATGCTGATTTAAGTACAAGAAGACTGAGTATTCTTACTGTCTATGTTTTGAGCGTTTCGTCTGTCACCAGTTTTACATTCCGATGCACATCTGCAGCTTTACTGTATCCCGTGCACCTTCACATAGACTATGAAGACAGAAATTGCATCGGAATTGAATATAAGTGTCACAATGCCGACTTAAGTACAAGAAGACTGAGTCTTCTTACTGTCTATGTTTTGAGCGTTTGCGGTGTCACCAGTTTTACATTCGATGCACCTCTGTAGGTTTACTGTATCCCTTGGACCTTCACATCACGACGAAACACAGAAATTGCATCGGAATTAAATATAAGAGACACATCTCCGACTTAAGTAGCAGAAGACTGAGTGTTCTTACTGTCTATGCTTTGAGCGTTTCCTGAGTCACCAGTTTCACATTCCGATGCACCTCTGCAGGTTCACTGTATCCCTTGGACCTTCACATTCACGATGAAACACAGAAATTGCATCGGAATTAAATATAAGAGACACAATGACGATTTAAGTACAAAAAGACTGAGTCTTCTTACTGTCTATGTTTTGAGCGTTTCCTGTGTCACCAATTTGTCATTCCAATGCACCTCTGCAGGTTTACTGTATCCCTTGGACCTTCACATTGACGATGAAACACAGAAATTGCGTCGCATGTAAATATAACAGACACAATGCCGACTTAAGTACAAGAAGGGCGAGTCTTCTTACTGTCTATGTTTTGAGCGTTTTCTCTGTCTCCAGTTTTACATTCCGATGCACGTCTGCGGGGTTACTGTATTCCTTGGACCTTCACATTGACGATGAAACACAGACATTGGATCGGAATTAAATATAAGAAACACAATGCCGCCTTAAGTACAAGAAGACTGAGTCTTCGTACTGTCTATGTTTTGAGCGTTTCCTGTGTCACCAGTTTTACATTCCGATGCACCTCTGCAGGTTTACTGTATCCCTTGGACCTTCGCATTGACGATGAAACACAGAAAATGCATCGGAATTAAATGTAAGCGACACACTGCCGACTTAAGTACAAGAAGACTGAGCCTACTTACTGTCTATGTTTTCAGCGATTCCTGTGTCACCACTTTTACATTCCGATGAACCTCTGCTGGTTTACTGTATCCCTTGGACGTTCACATTGACGATGAAACACAGAAATTGCATCGGAAGTATATATAACAGACACAATGCCGACTTACGTACAAGAAGGCTGCGTCTTCTTACTGTCTATGTTTTGAGCGTTTCCTCTGTCGCCAGTTTTAGATTCCGATGAACGTCCTCAGATTTACTGTATTCCTTGGAACTTCACATTGACGATGAAACACAGAAATTGCATCGGAATTAAATATAAGAGACACAATGCCAACTTAAGTACAATAAGACTGAGTCTTCTTACTGTCTATGATTTGAGCAATTCCTTTGTCACCACTTTTACATTCCGATGCACCTCTGCTGGTTTACTGTATCCCTTGGACCTTCACATTGACGATGAAACACAAATATTGCATCGGGAGTAAATATAACAGACACAATGCCAACTTAAGTACAAGAAGACTGAGTCCTCTTACTGTCTATGTTTTGAGCGTTTCCTGCGTCACCAGTATTACATTCGATGCACCTCTGCAGGTTTACTGTATCCCTTGGACCTTCACATTGACGATGAAACACAGAAATTGCATCGGAATTAAATACAAGAGACCCTACGCCGTCTTAAGTACAAGAAGACTGAGTCTTCTTACTGCCTATGTTTTGAGCGTTTCCTGTGTCACCAGTTATACATTCCGATGCACCTCTGCATGTTTACTGTATCCATTGGACCTTCACATTGACGTTGAAATACAGAAATTGCAACGGAAGTAAATGTAAGAGACACAATGCCGACTTAAGTACAAGATGACTGAGTCTTCTTACTGTCTATGTTTTGAGAGTTTCCTGTGTAAGAGACACAATGCCGACTTAAGTACAAGAGGACAGAGTCTTCTTTCTGTCTATGTTATGAGCGTTTTCTGTGTCACCAGTTTTACATTCCGATGCACATCTGCAGGTTTACTGTATCCCTTGGACCTTCCCATTGACGTTGAAACACGGAAATTGCATCGGAATTAAATATAAGAGACACACTGCCGACTTAAGTACAAGAAGTCTGAGTCTTCTTACTGTCTATGTTTTGAGCGATTCCTGTGTCACCACTTTTACATTCCGATGCACCTCTGCTGGTTTACTGTATCCCTTGGAGCTTCACATTGACGATGAATCTCAGAAATTGCATCGGAATTAAATGTAAGAGACACAATGCCGACTTAAGTACAAGAAGACTGAGTCTTCTTTATTGTTTTGAGCGTTTCCTGTGTAACCAGATTCACGTTCGATGCACTTCTGCAGGTTCACTGTATCCCTTGGATCTTCACATTCACGACGAAACACAGAAATTGCATCGGAATTAAATATAAGAGACACAATGCCGACTTAAGTACCAGAAGACTGAGAGTTCTTACTGTCTATGTTTAGAGCGTTTTCTGTGTCACCATTTCTACATTCCGATGCACCTCTGCAGGTTTACTGTATCCCTTGGACGTTCACATTGACGATGAAACACAGAAATTGCATCGGAAGTATATATAACAGACACAATGCCGACTTACGTACACGAAGGCTGAATCTTCTTACTGTCTATGTTTTGAGGGTTTCCTCTGTCGCCAGTTTTACATTCCGATGCACGTTCTCAGATTTACTGTATCCCTAGGACATTCACATTGACGATGAAACACAGAAATTGCATCGGAATT
This sequence comes from Schistocerca nitens, assembly GCF_023898315.1. Lineage (NCBI taxonomy): Eukaryota > Metazoa > Arthropoda > Insecta > Orthoptera > Acrididae > Schistocerca > Schistocerca nitens. The sequence continues at coordinate 13,223,610 of NC_064621.1, read as the reverse complement.
AAATATAAGAGACACAATGCCAACTTCAGTACAAGAAGACTGCGTCTTCTTACTGTCTATGATTTGAGCGATTCCTTTGTCACCACTTTTACATTCCGATGCACCTCAGCTGGTTTACTGTATCCCTTGGACTTTCACATTGACGATGAAACACAGATATTGCATCGGGAGTAAATATAACAGACACAATGCCGACTTAAGTACAAGAAGACTGAGTCCTCTTACTGTCTTTGTTTTGAGCGTTTCCTGCGTCACCAGTATTACATTCGATGCACCTCTGCAGGTTTACTGTATCCCTTGTACCTTCACATTGAGGATGAAACACAGAAATTGCATCGGAATTTAATATAAGAGACACTATGCCGTCTTAAGTACAAGAAGACTGAGTCTTCTTACTGTCTATGTTTTGAGCGTTTCCGGTGTCACCAGTTTTACATTCCGATGCACCTCTGCAGGTTTAATGTATTCCTTGGACCTTCACATTGACGATGAAACACAGAAATTGCATCGGAATTAAATGTAAGGGACACAGTGCCGAGTTAAGTACAAGAAGACTGAGTCTTCTTACTGTCTATGTTTCGAGCGTTTCGTGTGTCCCCAGTTTTATATTCCGATGCACCTCTGCTGGTTTACTGTATCCCTTGGACCTTCACATTGACGATGAAACACAGAAATTGCATCGGTAGTAAATATCACAGACACAATGCCGACTTAAATACGAGAAGGGAGAGTCTTCTTACTGTCTATGTTTTGAGCGTTTCCTCTGTCACCAGTTTTACATTCCGATGCACCTCTGCAGGTTTGCCGTGTCCCTTGGACCTTCACATTGACGTTGAAACACAGAAATTGCATCGGAATTAAATATACGAGACACAGTGCCGTCTTAAGTACAAGAAGACTGAGACTTCTTACTGTCTATGTTTTGAGCGTTTCCTCTGTCGGCAGTTTTACATTCTGATGCACCTCTGCAGCTTTACTGTCTCCCTTGGACCTTCACATTGACGAAGAAACACAGAAATTGCATCGGAATTAAATATAAGAGACACAATGCCGACTTAAGTACAAGAAGACTGAGTTTTTTTACTGTCTATGTTTTGAGCGTTTACTGTGTCACCAGGTTTACATTCCGATGCACTTCTGCAGGTTTACTGTATCCCTTGGACCTTCACATTGACGATGAAACACAGAATTTGCATCGGAACTAAATGTAAGAGACACAATTCCGACTTAAGTACTAGAAGACTGAGTCTTCTCACTGTCTATGTTTCGAGCGTTTCCTGTGTCACCAGTTTTATATTCCGATGCACCTCTGCTGGTTTACTGTATCCCTTGGACCTTCACATTGAAGATGAAACACAGAATTTGCAAAGGAATTAAATGTAAGAGACACAATGCCGACTTAAGTACAAGAGGACAGAGTCTTCTTTCTGCCTATGTTTTGAGCGTTTTCTGTGTCACCAGTTTTACATTCCGATGCACATCTGCAGGTTTACTGTATCCCTTGGCCCTTCCCATTGACGTTGAAACACGGAAATTGCATCGGAATTAAATATAAGAGACACACTGCCGACTTAAGTACAAGAAGTCTGAGTCTTCTTACTGTCTATGTTTTGAGCGATTCCTGTGTCACCACTTTTACATTCCGATGCACCTCTGCTGGTTTACTGTATCCCTTGGAGCTTCACATTGACGATGAATCTCAGAAATTGCATCGGAATTAAATGTAAGAGACACAATGCCGACTTAAGTACAACAAGACTGAGTCTTCTTTATTGTTTTGAGCGTTTCCTGTGTAACCAGATTCACGTTCGATGCACTTCTGCAGGTTCACTGTATCCCTTGGATCTTCACATTCACGACGAAACACAGAAATTGCATCGGAATTAAATATAAGAGACACAATGCCGACTTAAGTACCAGAAGACTGAGAGTTCTTACTGTCTATGTTTATAGCGTTTTCTGTGTCACCATTTCTACATTCCGATGCACCTCTGCAGGTTTACTGTATCCCTTGGACCTTCACATTGACGATGAAACACGTAATTTGCATCAGAATTAAATATAAGAGGCACAATGGCGATTTAAGTAAAAGAAGAATGAGTCTTCTTAATGTCAATATTTTCAGCGTGTCCTGTGTCACCACTTTTACATTCCGATGCACCTCAGCTGGTTTACTGTATCCCTTGGACTTTCACATTGACGATGAAACACAGATATTGCATCGGGAGTAAATATAACAGACACAATGCCGACTTAAGTACAAGAAGACTGAGTCCTCTTACTGTCTTTGTTTTGAGCGTTTCCTGCGTCACCAGTATTACATTCGATGCACCTCTGCAGGTTTACTGTATCCCTTGTACCTTCACATTGAGGATGAAACACAGAAATTGCATCGGAATTTAATATAAGAGACACTATGCCGTCTTAAAAACAAGAAGACTGAGTCTTCTTACTGTCTATGTTTTGAGCGTTTCCGGTGTCACCAGTTTTACATTCCGATGCACCTCTGCAGGTTTAATGTATTCCTTGGACCTTCACATTGACGATGAAACACAGAAATTGCATCGGAATTAAATGTAAGGGACACACTGCCGAGTTAAGTACAAGAAGACTGAGTCTTCTTACTGTCTATGTTTCGAGCGTTTCGTGTGTCCCCAGTTTTATATTCCGATGCACCTCTGCTGGTTTACTGTATCCCTTGGACCTTCACATTGACGATGAAACAGAGAAATTGCATCGGTAGTAAATATCACAGACACAATGCCGACTTAAATACGAGAAGGGAGAGTCTTCTTACTGTCTATGTTTTGAGCGTTTCCTCTGTCACCAGTTTTACATTCCGATGCACCTCTGCAGGTTTGCCGTGTCCCTTGGACCTTCACATTGACGTTGAAACACAGAAATTGCATCGGAATTAAATATACGAGACACAGTGCCGTCTTAAGTACAAGAAGACTGAGACTTCTTACTGTCTATGTTTTGAGCGTTTCCTCTGTCGCCAGTTTTACATTCTGATGCACCTCTGCAGCTTTACTGTATCCCTTGGACCTTCACATTGACGAAGAAACACAGAAATTGCATCGGAATTAAATATAAGAGACACAATGCCGACTTAAGTACAAGAAGACTGAGTTTTTTTACTGTCTATGTTTTGAGCGTTTACTGTATCACCAGGTTTACATTCCGATGCACTTCTGCAGGTTTACTGTATCCCTTGGACCTTCACATTGACGATGAAACACAGAATTTGCATCGGAACTAAATGTAAGAGACACAATGCCGACTTAAGTACTAGAAGACTGAGTCTTCTCACTGTCTATGTTTCGAGCGTTTCCTGTGTCACCAGTTTTATATTCCGATGCACCTCTGCTGGTTTACTGTATCCCTTGGACCTTCACATTGACGATGAAACACAGAAATTGCATCGGTAGTAAATATAACAGACACAATGCCGACATAAATACAAGAAGGCAGAGTCTTCTTATTGTCTATGTTTTGAGCGTTTCCTCTGTCACCAGTTTTACATTCCGATGCACCTCTGCAGCTTTACTGTATCCCTTGGACCTTCACATTGACGATGAAACACAGAATTTGCATCGGAATTAAATGTAAGAGACACAATACCGACTTAAGTACAAGAGGACAGAGTCTTCTTTCTGCCTATGTTTTGAGCGTTTTCTGTGTCACCAGTTTTACATTCCGATGCACATCTGCAGGTTTACTGTATCCCTTGGACCTTCCCATTGACGTTGAAACACAGAAATTGCATCGGAATTAAATATATGAGACACACTGCCGACTTAAGTACAAAAAGTCTGAGTCTTCTTACTGTCTATGTTTTGAGCGATTCCTGTGTCACCACTTTTACATTCCGATGCACCTCTGCTGCTTTACTGTATCCCTTGGAGCTTCACATTGACGATGAATCACAGAAATTGCATCGGAATTAAATGTAAGAGACACAATGCCGACATAAGTACAAGAAGACTGAGTCTTCTTACCCTATTGTTTTGAGCGTTTCCTGTGTCATCAGATTCACATTCGATGCACTTCTGCAGGTTCACTGTATCCCTTGGATCTTCACATTCACGACGAAACACAGAAATTGCATCGGAATTAAATATAAGAGACACAATGCCGACTTAAGTACCAGAAGACTGAGAGTTCTTACTGTCTATGTTTAGAGTGTTTTCTGTGTCACCATTTTTACATTCCGATGCACCTCTGCAGGTTTACTGTATACCTTGGACCTTCACATTGACGATGAAACACAGAAATTGCATCCGAATTAAATATAAGAGACACAATGCCGACTTCAGTACAAGAAGGCTGAGTCTTCTTACTGTCTATGTTTTGAGCGTTTCCTCAGTCGCCAGTTTTACATTCCGATGCACCTCTGCAGGCTTACCGTATCCCTTGGACCTTCACATTGACGATGAAACACGGAATTTGCATCAGAATTAAATATAAGAGGCACAATGGCGATTTAAGTAAGAGAAGAATGAGTCTTCTTAAAGTCAATATTTTCAGCGTTTCCTGTGTCACCAGTTTTACATTCCGATGAACCTCTGCTGGTTTACTGTATCCCTTGGACGTTCACATTGACGATGAAACACAGAAATTGCATCGGAAGTATATATAACAGACACAATGCCGACTTACGTACACGAAGGCTGAATGTTCTTACTGTCTATGCTTTGAGCGTTTCCTCTGTCGCCAGTTTTACATTCCGATGCACGTTCTCAGATTTACTGTATCCCTAGGACATTCACATTGACGATGAAACACAGAAATTGCATCGGAATTAAATATAAGAGACACAATGCCAACTTCAGTACAAGAAGACTGCGTCTTCTTACTGTCTATGATTTGAGCGATTCCTTTGTCACCACTTTTACATTCCGATGCACCTCAGCTGGTTTACTGTATCCCTTGGACTTTCACATTGACGATGAAACACAGATATTGCATCGGGAGTAAATATAACAGACACAATGCCGACTTAAGTACAAGAAGACTGAGTCCTCTTACTGTCTTTGTTTTGAGCGTTTCCTGCGTCACCAGTATTACATTCGATGCACCTCTGCAGGTTTACTGTATCCCTTGTACCTTCACATTGAGGATGAAACACAGAAATTGCATCGGAATTTAATATAAGAGACACTATGCCGTCTTAAGCACAAGAAGACTGAGTCTTCTTACTGTCTATGTTTTGAGCGTTTCCGGTGTTACCAGTTTTACATTCCGATGCACCTCTGCAGGTTTAATGTATTCCTTGGACTTTCACATTGACGATGAAACACAGAAATTGCATCGGAATTAAATGTAAGGGACACACTGCCGAGTTAAGTACAAGAAGACTGAGTCTTCTTACTGTCTATGTTTCGAGCGTTTCGTGTGTCCCCAGTTTTATATTCCGATGCACCTCTGCTGGTTTACTGTATCCCTTGGACCTTCACATTGACGATGAAACACAGAAATTGCATCGGTAGTAAATATCACAGACACAATGCCGACTTAAATACGAGAAGGGAGAGTCTTCTAACTGTCTATGTTTTGAGCGTTTCCTCTGTCACCAGTTTTACATTCCGATGCACCTCTGCAGGTTTGCCGTGTCCCTTGGACCTTCACATTGACGTTGAAACACAGAAATTGCATCGGAATTAAATATACGAGACACAGTGCCGTCTTAAGTACAAGAAGACTGAGACTTCTTACTGTCTATGTTTTGAGCGTTTCCTCTGTCGCCAGTTTTACATTCTGATGCACCTCTGCAGCTTTACTGTATCCCTTGGACCTTCACATTGACGAAGAAACACAGAAATTGCATCGGAATTAAATATAAGAGACACAATGCCGACTTAAGTACAAGAAGACTGAGTTTTTTTACTGTCTATGTTTTGAGCGTTTACTGTATCACCAGGTTTACATTCCGATGCACTTCTGCAGGTTTACTGTATCCCTTGGACCTTCACATTGACGATGAAACACAGAATTTGCATCGGAACTAAATGTAAGAGACACAATGCCGACTTAAGTACTAGAAGACTGAGTCTTCTCACTGTCTATGTTTCGAGCGTTTCCTGTGTCACCAGTTTTATATTCCGATGCACCTATGCTGGTTTACTGTATCCCTTGGACCTGCACATTGACGATGAAACACAGAAATTGCATCGGTAGTAAATATAACAGACACAATGCCGACTTAAATACAAGAAGGCAGAGTCTTCTTATTGTCTATGTTTTGAGCGATTCCTGTGTCACCACTTTTACATTCCGATGCACCTCTGCTGCTTTACTGTATCCCTTGGAGCTTCACATTGACGATGAATCACAGAAATTGCATCGGAATTAAATGTAAGAGACACAATGCCGACATAAGTACAAGAAGACTGAGTCTTCTTACCCTATTGTTTTGAGCGTTTCCTGTGTCATCAGATTCACATTCGATGCACTTCTGCAGTTTCACTGTATCCCTTGGATCTTCAAATTCACGACGAAACACAGAAATTGCATCGGAATTAAATATAGGAGACACAATGCCGACTTAAGTACCAGAAGACTGAGAGTTCTTACTGTATATGTTTAGAGCGTATTCTGTGTCACCATTTTTACATTCCGATGCACCTCTGCAGGTTTACTGTATACCTTGGACCTTCACATTGACGATGAAACACAGAAATTGCATCCGAATTAAATATAAGAGACACAATGCCAACTTCAGTACAAGAAGGATGAGTCTTCTTACTGTCTATGTTTTGAGCGTTTCCTCAGTCGCCAGTTTTACATTCCGATGCACCTCTGCTGGTTTACTGTATCCCTTGGACCTTCACATTGACGATGAAACACGGAATTTGCATCAGAATTAAATATAAGAGGCACAATGGCGATTTAAGTAAGAGAAGAATGAGTCTTCTTAAAGTCAATATTTTCAGCGTTTCCTGTGTCACCAGTTTTACATTCCGATGAACCTCTGCTGGTTTACTGTATCCCTTGGACGTTCACATTGACGATGAAACACAGAAATTGCATCGGAAGTATATATAACAGACACAATGCCGACATAAGTACAAGAAGACTGAGTCTTCTTACCCTATTGTTTTGAGCGTTTCCTGTGTCATCAGATTCACATTCGATGCACTTCTGCAGGTTCACTGTATCCCTTGGATCTTCACATTCACGACGAAACACAGAAATTGCATCGGAATTAAATATAAGAGACACAATGCCGACTTAAGTACCAGAAGACTGAGAGTTCTTACTGTCTATGTTTAGAGTGTTTTCTGTGTCACCATTTTTACATTCCGATGCACCTCTGCAGGTTTACTGTATACCTTGGACCTTCACATTGACGATGAAACACAGAAATTGCATCCGAATTAAATATAAGAGACACAATGCCGACTTCAGTACAAGAAGGCTGAGTCTTCTTACTGTCTATGTTTTGAGCGTTTCCTCAGTCGCCAGTTTTACATTCCGATGCACCTCTGCAGGCTTACCGTATCCCTTGGACCTTCACATTGACGATGAAACACGGAATTTGCATCAGAATTAAATATAAGAGGCACAATGGCGATTTAAGTAAGAGAAGAATGAGTCTTCTTAAAGTCAATATTTTCAGCGTTTCCTGTGTCACCAGTTTTACATTCCGATGAACCTCTGCTGGTTTACTGTATCCCTTGGACGTTCACATTGACGATGAAACACAGAAATTGCATCGGAAGTATATATAACAGACACAATGCCGACTTACGTACACGAAGGCTGAATGTTCTTACTGTCTATGCTTTGAGCGTTTCCTCTGTCGCCAGTTTTACATTCCGATGCACGTTCTCAGATTTACTGTATCCCTAGGACATTCACATTGACGATGAAACACAGAAATTGCATCGGAATTAAATATAAGAGACACAATGCCAACTTCAGTACAAGAAGACTGCGTCTTCTTACTGTCTATGATTTGAGCGATTCCTTTGTCACCACTTTTACATTCCGATGCACCTCAGCTGGTTTACTGTATCCCTTGGACTTTCACATTGACGATGAAACACAGATATTGCATCGGGAGTAAATATAACAGACACAATGCCGACTTAAGTACAAGAAGACTGAGTCCTCTTACTGTCTTTGTTTTGAGCGTTTCCTGCGTCACCAGTATTACATTCGATGCACCTCTGCAGGTTTACTGTATCCCTTGTACCTTCACATTGAGGATGAAACACAGAAATTGCATCGGAATTTAATATAAGAGACACTATGCCGTCTTAAGCACAAGAAGACTGAGTCTTCTTACTGTCTATGTTTTGAGCGTTTCCGGTGTTACCAGTTTTACATTCCGATGCACCTCTGCAGGTTTAATGTATTCCTTGGACTTTCACATTGACGATGAAACACAGAAATTGCATCGGAATTAAATGTAAGGGACACACTGCCGAGTTAAGTACAAGAAGACTGAGTCTTCTTACTGTCTATGTTTCGAGCGTTTCGTGTGTCCCCAGTTTTATATTCCGATGCACCTCTGCTGGTTTACTGTATCCCTTGGACCTTCACATTGACGATGAAACACAGAAATTGCATCGGTAGTAAATATCACAGACACAATGCCGACTTAAATACGAGAAGGGAGAGTCTTCTAACTGTCTATGTTTTGAGCGTTTCCTCTGTCACCAGTTTTACATTCCGATGCACCTCTGCAGGTTTGCCGTGTCCCTTGGACCTTCACATTGACGTTGAAACACAGAAATTGCATCGGAATTAAATATACGAGACACAGTGCCGTCTTAAGTACAAGAAGACTGAGACTTCTTACTGTCTATGTTTTGAGCGTTTCCTCTGTCGCCAGTTTTACATTCTGATGCACCTCTGCAGCTTTACTGTATCCCTTGGACCTTCACATTGACGAAGAAACACAGAAATTGCATCGGAATTAAATATAAGAGACACAATGCCGACTTAAGTACAAGAAGACTGAGTTTTTTTACTGTCTATGTTTTGAGCGTTTACTGTATCACCAGGTTTACATTCCGATGCACTTCTGCAGGTTTACTGTATCCCTTGGACATTCACATTGACGATGAAACACAGAATTTGCATCGGAACTAAATGTAAGAGACACAATGCCGACTTAAGTACTAGAAGACTGAGTCTTCTCACTGTCTATGTTTCGAGCGTTTCCTGTGTCACCAGTTTTATATTCCGATGCACCTATGCTGGTTTACTGTATCCCTTGGACCTGCACATTGACGATGAAACACAGAAATTGCATCGGTAGTAAATATAACAGACACAATGCCGACTTAAATACAAGAAGGCAGAGTCTTCTTATTGTCTATGTTTTGAGCGATTCCTGTGTCACCACTTTTACATTCCGATGCACCTCTGCTGCTTTACTGTATCCCTTGGAGCTTCACATTGACGATGAATCACAGAAATTGCATCGGAATTAAATGTAAGAGACACAATGCCGACATAAGTACAAGAAGACTGAGTCTTCTTACCCTATTGTTTTGAGCGTTTCCTGTGTCATCAGATTCACATTCGATGCACTTCTGCAGTTTCACTGTATCCCTTGGATCTTCAAATTCACGACGAAACACAGAAATTGCATCGGAATTAAATATAGGAGACACAATGCCGACTTAAGTACCAGAAGACTGAGAGTTCTTACTGTATATGTTTAGAGCGTATTCTGTGTCACCATTTTTACATTCCGATGCACCTCTGCAGGTTTACTGTATACCTTGGACCTTCACATTGACGATGAAACACAGAAATTGCATCCGAATTAAATATAAGAGACACAATGCCAACTTCAGTACAAGAAGGATGAGTCTTCTTACTGTCTATGTTTTGAGCGTTTCCTCAGTCGCCAGTTTTACATTCCGATGCACCTCTGCAGGTTTACTGTATCCCTTGGACCTTCACATTGACGATGAAACACGGAATTTGCATCAGAATTAAATATAAGAGGCACAATGGCGATTTAAGTAAGAGAAGAATGAGTCTTCTTAAAGTCAATATTTTCAGCGTTTCCTGTGTCACCAGTTTTACATTCCGATGAACCTCTGCTGGTTTACTGTATCCCTTGGACGTTCACATTGACGATGAAACACAGAAATTGCATCGGAAGTATATATAACAGACACAATGCCGACTTACGTACACGAAGGCTGAATCTTCTTACTGTCTATGTTTTGAGCTTTTCCTCTGTCGCCAGTTTTACATTCCGATGCACGTTCTCAGATTTACTGTATCCCTAGGACATTCACATTGACGATGAAACACAGAAATTGCATCCGAATTAAATATAAGAGACACAATGCCAACTTCAGTACAAGAAGGCTGAGTCTTCTTACTGTCTATGTTTTGAGCCTTTCCTCAGTCGCCAGTTTTACATTCCGATGCACCTCTGCAGGTTTACTGTATTCCTTGGACCTTCACATTGACGATGAAACACAGAAATTGCATCGGAATTAAATGTAAGGGACACACTGCCGAGTTAAGTACAAGAAGACTGAGTCTTCTTACTGTCTATGTTTCGAGCGTTTCGTGTGTCCCCAGTTTTATATTCCGATGCACCTCTGCTGGTTTACTGTATCCCTTGGACCTTCACATTGACGATGAAACACAGAAATTGCATCGGTAGTAAATATCACAGACACAATGCCGACTTAAATACGAGAAGGGAGAGTCTTCTTACTGTCTATGTTTTGAGCGTTTCCTCTGTCACCAGTTTTACATTCTGATGCACCTCTGCAGCTGTACTGTATCCCTTGGACCTTCACATTAACGAAGAAACACAGAAATTGCATCGGAATTACATATAAGAGACACAATGCCGACTTAAGTACAAGAAGACTGAGTTTTCTTACTGTCTATGTTTTGAGCGTTTCCTGTATCGCCAGGTTTATATTCCGATGCACTTCTGCAGGTTTACTGTTTCCCTTGGACCTTCACATTGACGAAGAAACACAGAAATTACATCGGAATTACATATAAGAGACACAATGCCGACTTAAGTACAAGAAGACTGAGTTTTTTTACTGTCTATGTTTTGAGCGTTTCCTGTATCACCAGGTTTATATTCCGATGCACTTCTGCAGGTTTACTGTATCCCTTGGACCTTCACATTGACGATGAAACACAGAAATTGCATCGTAATTAAATATAAGAGACACAATGCCAACTTCAGTACAAGAAGACTGAGTCTTCTTACTGTCTATGTTTTGAGCGTTTCCTGTGTCACCAGTTTTACATTCCGATGCACCTCTGCATGTGTACTGAATCCCTTGGACCTTCATATTGATGATGAAATACAGAAATTGCTTCAGAAGTAAATATAAGAGACACAATGCCGACTTAAGAACAAGAAGACTGAGTCTGCTCATTGTCTATGTTTTGAGCGTTTTCTGTGTCACCAGTTTTACAATCTGATGTACATCTGCAGGTTTACTGTATCCCTTGGACCTTCACATTGACCATGAAACACAGAATTTGCGTCGGAATTAAATGTAAGAGACACAATGCCGACTTAAGAACAAGAAGACTGTGTCTTCTTACTGTCTATGCTTTGAGCGTTTCCTGTGTCACAAGTTTTACATTCGATGCTCTTCTGCAGGTTCACTGTATCCCTTCGAGCTTCACATTGACGATGAAACTCAGAAATTGCATCGGAATTAAATATAAGAGACACAATGCCGGCTTAAGTACAAGGAGAATGAGTTTTTCTACTGTGTATGTTTTCTAGCGTATCCTGTGTCACCAGGCTTACATTCCGATGCACCTCTGAAGGTTTGCTGTATCCCTTGGACCTTCACATTGACGATGAAACACAGAAATTGCATCGGAATTAAATATACCAGACACAGTGCCGACTTAAGTACAAGAAGACTGAGTCTTCTTACTGTCTATGTTTTGAGCGTTTCCTCTGTCGCCAGTTTTACATTCCGATGCACGTTCTCAGATTTACTGTATCCCTAGGCCATTCACATTGACGATGAAACACAGAAATTGCATCGGAATTGAATATAAGAGACACAATGCCAACTTCAGTACAAGAAGACTGCGTCTTCTTACTGTCTATGATTTGAGCGATTCCTTTGTCACCACTTTTACATTCCGATGCACCTCAGCTGGTTTACTGTATCCCTTGGACTTTCACATTGACGATGAAACACAGATATTGCATCGGGAGTAAATATAACAGACACAATGCCGACTTAAGTACAAGAAGACTGAGTCCTCTTACTGTCTTTGTTTTGAGCGTTTCCTGCGTCACCAGTATTACATTCGATGCACCTCTGCAGGTTTACTGTATCCCTTGTACCTTCACATTGAGGATGAAACACAGAAATTGCATCGGAATTTAATATAAGAGACACTATGCCGTCTTAAGTACAAGAAGACTGAGTCTTCTTACTGTCTATGATTTGAGCGATTCCTGTGTCACCACTTTTACATTCCGATGCACCTCTGCTGGTTTACTGTATCCCTTGGAGCTTCACATTGAAGATGAATCTCAGAAATTGCATCGGAATTAAATGTAAGAAACACAATGCCGACTTAAGTACAAGAAGACTGAGTCTTCTTTATTGTTTTGAGCGTTTCCTGTGTAACCAGATTCACGTTCGATGCACTTCTGCAGGTTCACTGTATCCCTTGGATCTTCACATTCACGAGGAAACACAGAAATTGCATCGGAAATAAATATAAGAGACACAATGCCGACTTAAGTACCAGAAGACTGAGAGTTCTTACTGTCTATGTTTAGAGCGTTTTCTGTGTCACCATTTCTACATTCCGATGCACCTCTGCAGGTTTACTGTATCCCTTGGACCTTCACATTGACGATGAAACACGGAATTTGCATCAGAATTAAATATAAGAGGCCCAATGGCGATTTAAGTAAAAAATGAATGAGTCTTCTTAATGTCAATATTTTCAGCGTTTCCTGTGTCACCAGTTTTACATTCCGATGAACCTCTGCTGGTTTACTGTATCCCTTGGACGTTCACATTGACGATGAAACACAGAAATTGCATCGGAAGTATATATAACAGACACAATGCCGACTTACGTACACGAAGGCTGAATCTTCTTACTGTCTATGTTTTGAGGGTTTCCTCTGTCGCCAGTTTTACATTCCGATGCACGTTCTCAGATTTACTGTATCCCTAGGACATTCACATTGACGATGAAACACAGAAATTGCATCGGAATTAAATATAAGAGACACAATGCCAACTTCAGTACAAGAAGACTGCGTCTTCTTACTGTCTATGATTTGAGCGATTCCTTTGTCACCACTTTTACATTCCGATGCACCTCAGCTGGTTTACTGTATCCCTTGGACTTTCACATTGACGATGAAACACAGATATTGCATCGGGAGTAAATATAACAGACACAATGCCGACTTAAGTACAAGAAGACTGAGTCCTCTTACTGTCTTTGTTTTGAGCGTTTCCTGCGTCACCAGTATTACATTCGATGCACCTCTGCAGGTTTACTGTATCCCTTGTACCTTCACATTGAGGATGAAACACAGAAATTGCATCGGAATTTAATATAAGAGACACTATGCCGTCTTAAGTACAAGAAGACTGAGTCTTCTTACTGTCTATGTTTTGAGCGTTTCCGGTGTCACCAGTTTTACATTCCGATGCACCTCTGCAGGTTTAATGTATTCCTTGGACCTTCACATTGACGATGAAACACAGAAATTGCATCGGAATTAAATGTAAGGGACACACTGCCGAGTTAAGTACAAGAAGACTGAGTCTTCTTACTGTCTATGTTTCGAGCGTTTCGTGTGTCCCCAGTTTTATATTCCGATGCACCTCTGCTGGTTTACTGTATCCCTTGGACCTTCACATTGACGATGAAACACAGAAATTGCATCGGTAGTAAATATCACAGACACACTGCCGACTTAAATACGAGAAGGGAGAGTCTTCTTACTGTCTATGTTTTGAGCGTTTCCTCTGTCACCAGTTTTACATTCCGATGCACCTCTGCAGGTTTGCCGTGTCCCTTGGACCTTCACATTGACGTTGAAACACAGAAATTGCATCGGAATTAAATATACGAGACACAGTGCCGTCTTAAGTACAAGAAGACTGAGACTTCTTACTGTCTATGTTTTGAGCGTTTCCTCTGTCGCCAGTTTTACATTCTGATGCACCTCTGCAGCTTTACTGTATCCCTTGGACCTTCACATTGACGAAGAAACACAGAAATTGCATCGGAATGAAATATAAGAGACACAATGCCGACTTAAGTACAAGTAGACTGACTTTTTACTGTCTATGTTTTGAGCGTTTACTGTATCACCAGCTTTACATTCCGATGCACTTCTGCAGGTTTACTGTATCCCTTGGACCTTCACATTGACGATGAAACACAGATTTTGCATCGGAACTAAATGTAAGAGACACAATTCCGACTTAAGTACTAGAAGACTGAGTCTTCTCACTGTCTATGTTTCGAGCGTTTTCTGTGTCACCAGTTTTATATTCCGATGCACCTCTGCTGGTTTACTGTATCCCTTGGACCTTCACATTGACGATGAAACACAGAAATTGCATCGGTAGTAAATATAACAGACACAATGCCGACTTAAATACAAGAAGGCAGAGTCTTCTTATTGTCTATGTTTTGAGCGTTTCCTATGTCACCAGTTTTACATTCCGATGCACCTCTGCAGCTTTACTGTATCCCTTGGACCTTCACATTGACGATGAAACACAGAATTTGCATCGGAATTAAATGTAAGAGACACAATGCCGACTTAAGTACAAGAGGACAGAGTCTTCTTTCTGCCTATGTTTTGAGCGTTTTCTGTGTTACCAGTTTTACATTCCGATGCACATCTGCAGGTTTACTGTATCCCTTGGACCTTCCCATTGACGTTGAAACACGGAAATTGCATCGGAATTAAATATAAGAGACACACTGCCGACTTAAGTACAAGAAGTCTGAGTCTTCTTACTGTCTATGTTTTGAGCGATTCCTGTGTCACCACTTTTACATTCCGATGCACCTCTGCTGGTTTACTGTATCCCTTGGAGCTTCACATTGACGATGAATCTCAGAAATTGCATCGGAATTAAATGTAAGAGACACAATGCCGACTTAAGTACAAGAAGACTGAGTCTTCTTTATTGTTTTGAGCGTTTCCTGTGTAACCAGATTCACGTTCGATGCACTTCTGCAGGTTCACTGTATCCCTTGGATCTTCACATTCACGACGAAACACAGAAATTGCATCGGAATTAAATATACGAGACACAGTGCCGTCTTAAGTACAAGAAGACTGAGACTTCTTACTGTCTATGTTTTGAGCGTTTCCTCTGTCGCCAGTTTTACATTCTGATGCACCTCTGCAGCTTTACTGTATCCCTTGGACCTTCACATTGACGAAGAAACACAGAAATTGCATCGGAATTAAATATAAGAGACACAATGCCGACTTAAGTACAAGAAGACTGAGTTTTTTTACTGTCTATGTTTTGAGCGTTTACTGTATCACCAGGTTTACATTCCGATGCACTTCTGCAGGTTTACTGTATCCCTTGGACCTTCACATTGACGATGAAACACAGAATTTGCATCGGAACTAAATGTAAGAGACACAATGCCGACTTAAGTACTAGAAGACTGAGTCTTCTCACTGTCTATGTTTCGAGCGTTTCCTGTGTCACCAGTTTTATATTCCGATGCACCTCTGCTGGTTTGCTGTATCCCTTGGACCTTCACATTGACGATGAAACACAGAAATTGCATCGGTAGTAAATATAACAGACACAATGCCGACTTAAATACAAGAAGGCAGAGTCTTCTTATTGTCTATGTTTTGAGCGTTTCCTCTGTCACCAGTTTTACATTCCGATGCACCTCTGCAGCTTTACTGTATCCCTTGGACCTTCACATTGACGATGAAACACAGAATTTGCATCGGAATTAAATGTAAGAGACACAATGCCGACTTAAGTACAAGAGGACAGAGTCTTCTTTCTGCCTATGTTTTGAGCGTTTTCTGTGTCACCAGTTTTACATTCCGATGCACATCTGCAGGTTTACTGTATCCCTTGGACCTTCCCATTGACGTTGAAACACGGAAATTGCATCGGAATTAAATATATGAGACACACTGCCGACTTAAGTACAAAAAGTCTGAGTCTTCTTACTGTCTATGTTTTGAGCGATTCCTGTGTCACCACTTTTACATTCCGATGCACCTCTGCTGCTTTACTGTATCCCTTGGAGCTTCACATTGACGATGAATCACAGAAATTGCATCGGAATTAAATGTAAGAGACACAATGCCGACATAAGTACAAGAAGACTGAGTCTTCTTACCCTATTGTTTTGAGCGTTTCCTGTGTCATCAGATTCACATGCGATGCACTTCTGCAGGTTCACTGTATCCCTTGGATCTTCACATTCACGACGAAACACAGAAATTGCATCGGAATTAAATATAAGAGACACAATGCCGACTTAAGTACCAGAAGACTGAGAGTTCTTACTGTCTATGTTTAGAGCGTTTTCTGTGTCACCATTTTTACATTCCGATGCACCTCTGCAGGTTTACTGTATACCTTGGATCTTCACATTGACGATGAAACACAGAAATTGCATCCGAATTAAATATAAGAGACACAATGCCGACTTCAGTACAAGAAGGCTGAGTCTTCTTACTGTCTATGTCTTGAGCGTTTCCTCAGTCGCCAGTTTTACATTCCGATGCACCTCTGCAGGTTTACTGTATCCCTTGGACCTTCACATTGACGATGAAACACGGAATTTGCATCAGAATTAAATATAAGAGGCACAATGGCGATTTAAGTAAGAGAAGAATGAGTCTTCTTAAAGTCAATATTTTCAGCGTTTCCTGTGTCACCAGTTTTACATTCCGATGAACCTCTGCTGGTTTACTGTATCCCTTGGACGTTCACATTGACGATGAAACACAGAAATTGCATCGGAAGTATATATAACAGACACAATGCCGACTTACGTACACGAAGGCTGAATCTTCTTACTGTCTATGATTTGAGCGTTTCCTCTGTCGCCAGTTTTACATTCCGATGCACGTTCTCAGATTTACTGTATCCCTAGGACATTCACATTGACGATGAAACACAGAAATTGCATCGGAATTAAATATAAGAGACACAATGCCAACTTCAGTACAGGAAGACTGCGTCTTCTTACTGTCTATGATTTGAGCGATTCCTTTGTCACCACTTTTACATTCCGATGCACCTCAGCTGGTTTACTGTATCCCTTGGACTTTCACATTGACGATGAAACACAGATATTGCATCGGGAGTAAATATAACAGACACAATGCCGACTTAAGTACAAGAAGACTGAGTCCTCTTACTGTCTTTGTTTTGAGCGTTTCCTGCGTCACCAGTATTACATTCGATGCACCTCTGCAGGTTTACTGTATCCCTTGTACCTTCACATTGAGGATGAAACACAGAAATTGCATCGGAATTTAATATAAGAGACACTATGCCGTCTTAAGTACAAGAAGACTGAGTCTTCTTACTGTCTATGTTTTGAGCGTTTCCGGTGTCACCAGTTTTACATTCCGATGCACCTCTGCAGATTTAATGTATTCCTTGGACCTTCACATTGACGATGAAACACAGAAATTGCATCGGAATTAAATGTAAGGGACACACTGCCGAGTTAAGTACAAGAAGACTGAGTCTTCTTACTGTCTATGTTTCGAGCGTTTCGTGTGTCCCCAGTTTTATATTCCGATGCACCTCTGCTGGTTTACTGTATCCCTTGGACCTTCACATTGACGATGAAACACAGAAATTGCATCGGTAGTAAATATCACAGACACAATGCCGACTTAAATACGAGAAGGGAGAGTCTTCTAACTGTCTATGTTTTGAGCGTTTCCTCTGTCACCAGTTTTACATTCCGATGCACCTCTGCAGGTTTGCCGTGTCCCTTGGACCTTCACATTGACGTTGAAACACAGAAATTGCATCGGAATTAAATATACGAGACACAGTGCCGTCTTAAGTACAAGAAGACTGAGACTTCTTACTGTCTATGTTTTGAGCGTTTCCTCTGTCGCCAGTTTTACATTCTGATGCACCTCTGCAGCTTTACTGTATCCCTTGGACCTTCACATTGACGAAGAAACACAGAAATTGCATCGGAATTAAATATAAGAGACACAATGCCGACTTAAGTACAAGAAGACTGAGTTTTTTTACTGTCTATGTTTTGAGCGTTTACTGTATCACCAGGTTTACATTCCGATGCACTTCTGCAGGTTTACTGTATCCCTTGGACCTTCACATTGACGATGAAACACAGAATTTGCATCGGAACTAAATGTAAGAGACACAATGCCGACTTAAGTACTAGAAGACTGAGTCTTCTCACTGTCTATGTTTCGAGCGTTTCCTGTGTCACCAGTTTTATATTCCGATGCACCTCTGCTGGTTTACTGTATCCCTTGGACCTTCACATTGACGATGAAACACAGAAATTGCATCGGTAGTAAATATAACAGACACAATGCCGACTTAAATACAAGAAGGCAGAGTCTTCTTATTGTCCATGTTTTGAGCGATTCCTGTGTCACCACTTTTACATTCCGATGCACCTCTGCTGCTTTACTGTATCCCTTGGAGCTTAACATTGACGATGAATCACAGAAATTGCATCGGAATTAAATGTAAGAGACACAATGCCGACATAAGTACAAGAAGACTGAGTCTTCTTACCCTATTGTTTTGAGCGTTTCCTGTGTCATCAGATTCACATTCGATGCACTTCTGCAGGTTCACTGTATCCCTTGGATCTTCACATTCACGACGAAACACAGAAATTGCATCGGAATTAAATATAAGAGACACAATGCCGACTTAAGTACCAGAAGACTGAGAGTTCTTACTGTCTATGTTTAGAGCGTTTTCTGTGTCACCATTTTTACATTCCGATGCACCTCTGCAGGTTTACTGTATACCTTGGACCTTCACATTGACGATGAAACACAGAAATTGCATCCGAATTAAATATAAGAGACACAATGCCGACTTCAGTACAAGAAGGCTGAGTCTTCTTACTGTCTATGTTTTGAGCGTTTCCTCAGTCGCCAGTTTTACATTCCGATGCACCTCTGCAGGTTTACTGTATCCCTTGGACCTTCACATTGACGATGAAACACGGAATTTGCATCAGAATTAAATATAAGAGGCACAATGGCGATTTAAGTAAGAGAAGAATGAGTCTTCTTAAAGTCAATATTTTCAGCGTTTCCTGTGTCACCAGTTTTACATTCCGATGAACCTCTGCTGGTTTACTGTATCCCTTGGACGTTCACATTGACGATGAAACACAGAAATTGCATCGGAAGTATATATAACAGACACAATGCCGACTTACGTACACGAAGGCTGAATCTTCTTACTGTCTATGTTTTGAGCGTTTCCTCTGTCGCCAGTTTTACATTCCGATGCACGTTCTCAGATTTACTGTATCCCTAGGACATTCACATTGACGATGAAACACAGAAATTGCATCGGAATTAAATATAAGAGACACAATGCCAACTTCAGTACAAGAAGACTGCGTCTTCTTACTGTCTATGATTTGAGCGATTCCTTTGTCACCACTTTTACATTCCGATGCACCTCAGCTGGTTTACTGTATCCCTTGGACTTTCACATTGACGATGAAACACAGATATTGCATCGGGAGTAAATATAACAGACACAATGCCGACTTAAGTACAAGGAGACTGAGTCCTCTTACTGTCTTTGTTCTACATCTACATCTACATCTATACTCCGCGAGCCACCTTACGGTGTGTGGCGGAGGGTACTTATTGTACCACTATCTGATCCCCCCTTCCCTGTTCCATTCACGAATTGTGCGTGGGAAGAACGACTGCTTGTAAGTCTCCGTATTTGCTCTAATTTCTCGGATCTTTTCGTTGTGATCATTACGCGAGATATATGTGGGCGGTAGTAATATGTTGCCCATCTCTTCCCGGAATGTGCTCTCTCGTAATTTCGATAATAAACCTCTCCGTATTGCGTAACGCCTTTCTTGAAGTGTCCGCCACTGGAGCTTGTTCAGCATCTCCGTAACGCTCTCGCGCTGACTAAATGTCCCCATGACGAATCGCGCTGCTTTTCGCTGGATCATGTCTATCTCTTCTATTAATCCAACCTGGTAAGGGTCCCATACTGATGAGCAATACTCAAGAATCGGACGAACAAGCGTTTTGTAAGCTACTTCTTTCGTCGATGAGTCACATTTTCTTAGAATTCTTCCTATGAATCTCAACCTGGCGCCTGCTTTTCCCACTATTTGTTTTATGTGATCATTCCACTTCAGATCGCTCCGGATAGTAACTCCTAAGTATTTTACGGTCGTTACCGCTTCCAATGATTTACCACCTATGGCATAATCGTACTGGAATGGATTTCTGCCCCTATGTATGCGCATTATATTACATTTATCTACGTTTAGGGAAAGCTGCCAGCTGTCGCACCATTCATTAATCCTCTGCAGGTCTTCCTGGAGTACGTACGAGTCTTCTAATGTTGCTACTTTCTTGTAGACAACCGTGTCATCTGCAAATAGCCTCACGGAGCTACCGATGTTGTCAACTAAGTCATTTATGTATATTGTAAACAATAAAGGTCCTATCACGCTTCCTTGCGGTACTCCCGAAATTACCTCTACATCTGCAGATTTTGAACCGTTAAGAATGACATGTTGTGTTCTTTCTTCTAGGAAATCCTGAATCCAATCACAAACCTGGTCCGATATTCCGTAAGCTCGTATTTTTTTCACTAAACGTAAGTGCGGAACCGTATCAAATGCCTTCCTGAAGTCCAGGAATACGGCATCAATCTGCTCGCCAGTGTCTACGGCACTGTGAATTTCTTGGACAAATAGGGCGAGCTGAGTTTCACATGATCTCTGTTTGCGGAATCCATGTTGGTTATGATGAAGGAGATTTGTATTATCTAAGAACGTCATAATACGAGAACATAAAACATGTTCCATTATTCTACAACAGATTGACGTAAGCGAAATAGGCCTATAATTATTCGCATCTGTTTTGAGCGTTTCCTGCGTCACCAGTACTACATTCGATGCACCTCTGCAGGTTTACTGTATCCCTTGTACCTTCACATTGAGGATGAAACACAGAAATTGCATCGGAATTTAATATAAGAGACACTATGCCGTCTTAAGTACAAGAAGACTGAGTCTTCTTACTGTCTATGTTTTGAGCGTTTCCGGTGTCACCTGTTTTACATTCCGATGCACCTCTGCAGGTTTAATGTATTCCTTGGACCTTCACATTGACGATGAAACACAGAAATTGCATCGGAATTAAATGTAAGGGACACACTGCCGAGTTAAGTACAAGAAGACTGAGTCTTCTTACTGTCTATGTTTCGAGCGTTTCGTGTGTCCCCAGTTTTATATTCCGATGCACCTCTGCTGGTTTACTGTATCCCTTGGACCTTCACATTGACGTTGAAACACAGAAATTGCATCGGAATTAAATATACGAGACACAGTGCCGTCTTAAGTACAAGAAGACTGAGACTTCTTACTGTCTATGTTTTGAGCGTTTCCTCTGTCGCCAGTTTTACATTCTGATGCACCTCTGCAGCTTTACTGTATCCCTTGGACCTTCACATTGACGAAGAAACACAGAAATTGCATCGGAATTAAATATAAGAGACACAATGCCGACTTAAGTACAAGAAGACTGAGTTTTTTTACTGTCTATGTTTTGAGCGTTTACTGTATCACCAGGTTTACATTCCGATGCACTTCTGCAGGTTTACTGTATCCCTTGGACCTTCACATTGACGATGAAACACAGAATTTGCATCGGAACTAAATGTAAGAGACACAATGCCGACTTAAGTACTAGAAGACTGAGTCTTCTCACTGTCTATGCTTCGAGCGTTTCCTGTGTCACCAGTTTTATATTCCGATGCACCTCTGCTGGTTTATTGTATCCCTTGGACCTTCACATTGACGATGAAACACAGAAATTTCATCGGTAGTAAATATAACAGACACAATGCCGACTTAAATACAAGAAGGCAGAGTCTTCTTATTGTCTATGTTTTGAGCGTTTCCTCTGTCACCAGTTTTACATTCCGATGCACCTCTGCAGCTTTACTGTATCCCTTGGACCTTCACATTGACGATGAAACACAGAATTTGCATCGGAATTAAATGTAAGAGACACAATGCCGACTTAAGTACAAGAGGACAGAGTCTCCTTTCTGCCTATGTTTTGAGCGTTATCTGTGTCACCAGTTTTACATTCCGATGCACGTCTGCAGGTTTACTGTATCCCTTGGACCTTCCCATTGACGTTGAAACACGGAAATTGCATCGGAATTAAATATATGAGACACACTGCCCACTTAAGTACAAAAAGTCTGAGTCTTCTTACTGTCTATGTTTTGAGCGATTCCTGTGTCACCACTTTTACATTCCGATGCACCTCTGCTGCTTTACTGTATCCCTTGGAGCTTCACATTGACGATGAATCACAGAAATTGCATCGGAATTAAATGTAAGAGACACAATGCCGACATAAGTACAAGAAGACTGAGTCTTCTTACCCTATTGTTTTGAGCGTTTCCTGTGTCATCAGATTCACATTCGATGCACTTCTGCAGGTTCACTGTATCCCTTGGATCTTCACATTCACGACGAAACACAGAAATTGCATCGGAATTAAATATAAGAGACACAATGCCGACTTAAGTACCAGAAGACTGAGAGTTCTTACTGTCTATGTTTAGAGCGTTTTCTGTGTCACCATTTTTACATTCCGATGCACCTCTGCAGGTTTACTGTATACCTTGGACCTTCACATTGACGATGAAACACAGAAATTGCATCCGAATTAAATATAAGAGACACAATGCCGACTTCAGTACAAGAAGGCTGAGTCTTCTTACTGTCTATGTTTTGAGCGTTTCCTCAGTCGCCAGTTTTACATTCCGATGCACCTCTGCAGGTTTACTGTATCCCTTGGACCTTCACATTGACGATGAAACACGGAATTTGCATCAGAATTAAATATAAGAGGCACAATGGCGTTTTAAGTAAGAGAAGAATGAGTCTTCTTAAAGTCAATATTTCAGCGTTTCCTGTGTCACCAGTTTTACATTCCGATGAACCTCTGCTGGTTTACTGTATTTCTTGGACGTTCACATTGACGATGAAACACAGAAATTGCATCGGAAGTATATATAACAGACAGAATGCCGACTTACGTACACGAAGGCTGAATCTTCTTACTGTCTATGTTTTGAGCGTTTCCTCTGTCGCCAGTTTTACATTCCGATGCACGTTCTCAGATTTACTGTATCCCTAGGACATTCACATTGACGATGAAACACAGAAATTGCATCGGAATTAAATATAAGAGACACAATGCCAACTTCAGTACAAGAAGACTGCGTCTTCTTACTGTCTATGATTTGAGCGATTCCTTTGTCACCACTTTTACATTCCGATGCACCTCAGCTGGTTTACTGTATCCCTTGGACTTTCACATTGACGATGAAACACAGATATTGCATCGGGAGTAAATATAACAGACACAATGCCGACTTAAGTACAAGAAGACTGAGTCCTCTTACTGTCTTTGTTTTGAGCGTTTCCTGCGTCACCAGTATTACATTCGATGCACCTCTGCAGGTTTACTGTATCCCTTGTACCTTCACATTGAGGATGAAACACAGAAATTGCATCGGAATTTAATATAAGAGACACTATGCCGTCTTAAGTACAAGAAGACTGAGTCTTCTTACTGTCTATGTTTTGAGCGTTTCCTGTGTCACCAGTTTTACATTCCGGAGCACCTCTGCAGGTTCAATGTATTCCTTGGACCTTCACATTGACGATGAAACACAGAAATTGCATCGGAATTAAATGTAAGGGACACACTGCCGAGTTAAGTACAAGAAGACTGAGTCTTCTTACTGTCTATGTTTCGAGCGTTTCGTGTGTCCCCAGTTTTATATTCCGATGCACCTCTGCTGGTTTACTGTATCCCTTGGACCTTCACATTGACGATGAAACACAGAAATTGCATCGGTAGTAAATATCACAGACACAATGCCGACTTAAATACGAGAAGGGAGAGTCTTCTTACTGTCTATGTTTTGAGCGTTTCCTCTGTCACCAGTTTTACATTCCGATGCACCTCTGCAGGTTTGCTGTGTCCCTTGGACCTTCACATTGACGTTGAAACACAGAAATTGCATCGGAATTAAATATACGAGACACAGTGCCGTCTTAAATGCAAGAAGACTGAGACTTCTTACTGTCTATGTTTTGAGCGTTTCCTCTGTCGCCAGTTTTACATTCTGATGCACCTCTGCAGTTTTACTGTATCCCTTGGACCTTCACATTGACGAAGAAACACAGAAATTGCATCGGAATTACATATAAGAGACACAATGCCGACTTAAGTGCAAGAAGACTGAGTTTTTTTACTGTCTATGTTTTGAGCGTTTCCTGTATCGCCAGGTTTATATTCCGATGCACTTCTGCAGGTTTACTGTTTCCCTTGGACCTTCACATTGACGAAGAAACACAGAAATTACATCGGAATTACATATAAGAGACACAATGCCGACTTAAGTACAAGAAGACTGAGTTTTTTTACTGTCTATGTTTTGAGCGTTTCCTGTATCACCAGGTTTATATTCCGATGCACTTCTGCAGGTTTACTGTATCCCTTGGACATCACATTGACGATGAAACACAGAAATTGCATCGTAATTAAATATAAGAGACACAATGCCAACTTCAGTACAAGAAGACTGAGTCTTCTTACTGTCTATGTTTTGAGCGTTTCCTGTGTCACCAGTTTTACATTCCGATGCACCTCTGCATGTGTACTGTATCCCTTGGACCTTCATATTGACGATGAAATACAGAAATTGCTTCAGAAGTAAATATAAGAGACACAATGCCGACTTAAGAACAAGAAGACTGAGTCTGCTCATTGTCTATGTTTTGAGCGTTTTCTGTGTCACCAGTTTTACAATCTGATGTACATCTGCAGGTTTACTGAATCCCTTGGACCTTCACATTGACCATGAAACACAGAATTTGCGTCGGAATTAAATGTATGAGACACAATGCCGACTTAAGAACAAGAAGACTGTGTCTTCTTACTGTCTATGCTTTGAGCGTTTCCTGTGTCACAAGTTTTACATTCGATGCTCTTCTGCAGGTTCACTGTATCCCTTCGAGCTTCACATTGACGATGAAACTCAGAAATTGCATCGGAATTAAATATAAGAGACACAATGCCGGCTTAAGTACAAGGAGAATGAGTTTTTCTACTGTGTATGTTTTCTAGCGTATCCTGTGTCACCAGGTTTACATTCCGATGCACCTCTGAAGGTTTGCTGTATCCCTTGGACCTTCACATTGACGATGAAACACAGAAATTGCATCGGAATTAAATATACCAGACACAGTGCCGACTTAAGTACAAGAAGACAGAGTCTTCTTACTGTCTATGTTTTGAGCGTTTCCTCTGTCGCCAGTTTTACATTCCGATGCACGTTCTCAGATTTACTGTATCCCTAGGACATTCACATTGACGATGAAACACAGAAATTGCATCGGAATTGAATATAAGAGACACAATGCCAACTTCAGTACAAGAAGACTGCGTCTTCTTACTGTCTATGATTTGAGCGATTCCTTTGTCACCACTTTTACATTCCGATGCACCTCAGCTGGTTTACTGTATCCCTTGGACTTTCACATTGACGATGAAACACAGATATTGCATCGGGAGTAAATATAACAGACACAATGCCGACTTAAGTACAAGAAGACTGAGTCCTCTTACTGTCTTTGTTTTGAGCGTTTCCTGCGTCACCAGTATTACATTCGATGCACCTCTGCAGGTTTACTGTATCCCTTGTACCTTCACATTGAGGATGAAACACAGAAATTTCATCGGAATTTAATATAAGAGACACTATGCCGTCTTAAATACAAGAAGACTGAGTCTTCTTACTGTCTATGATTTGAGCGATTCCTTTGTCACCACTTTTACATTCCGATGCACCTCAGCTGGTTTACTGTATCCCTTGGACTTTCACATTGACGATGAAACACAGATATTGCATCGGGAGTAAATATAACAGACACAATGCCGACTTAAGTACAAGAAGACTGAGTCTTCTTACTGTCTATATTTTGAGCGTTTCGTGTGTCCCCAGTTTTATATTCCGATGCACCTCTGCTGGTTTACTGTATCCCTTGGACCTTCACATTGACGATGAAACACAGAAATTGCATCGGTAGTAAATATCACCGACACAATGCCGACTTAAATACGAGAAGGGAGAGTCTTCTTACTGTCTATGATTTGAGCGTTTGCTCTGTCACCAGTTTTACATTCCGATGCACCTCTGCAGGTTTGCTGTGTCCCTTGGACCTTCACATTGACGTTGAAACACAGAAATTGCATCGGAATAAAATATACGAGACACAGTGCCGTCTTAAGTACAAGAAGACTGAGACTTCTTACTGTATATGTTTTGAGCGTTTCCTCTGTCGCCAGTTTTACATTCTGATGCACCTCTGCAGCTTTACTGTATCCCTTGGACCTTCACATTGACGAAGAAACACAGAAATTGCATCGGAATTACATATAAGAGACTCAATGCCGACTTAAGTACAAGAAGACTGAGTTTTTTTACTGTCTATGTTTTGAGCGTTTCCTGTATCACCAGGTTTATATTCCGATGCACTTCTGCAGGTTTACTGTTTCCCTTGGACCTTCAAATTGACGATGAAACACAGAATTTGCATCGGAATTAAATGTAAGAGACACAATGCCGACTTAAGTACTAGAAGACTGAGTCTCCTTACTGTCTATGTTTTGAGCGTTTCCTGTGTCACCAGTTTCACATTCGATGCACTTCTGCAGGTTCACTGTATCCCTTGAACCATCACATTCACGACGAAACACAGAAATTGCATCGGAATTAAATATAAGAGACACAATGCCGACTTAATACAAGAAGACTGAGTCCTCTTACTGTCTATGTTTTGAGCGTTTCCTGTGTCACCAGTATTACATTCGATGCACCTCTGCAGGTTTACTGTATCCCTTGGACCTTCACATTGACGATGAAACACAGAAATTGCATCGCAATTAAATATAAGAGACACAATGCCAACTTCAGTACAAGAAGACTGAGTCTTCTTACTGTATATGTTTTGAGCGTTTCCTGTGTCACCAGTTTTACATTCCGATGCACCTCTGCATGTTTACTGTATCCCTTGGACCTTCATATTGACGATGAAATACAGAAATTGCATCAGAAGTAAATATAAGAGACACAATGCCGACTTAAGAACAAGAAGACTGAGTCTGCTCATTGTCTATGTTTTGAGCGTTTTCTGTGTCACCAGTTTTACAATCTGATGCACATCTGCAGGTTTACTGTATCCCTTGGACCTTCACATTGACCATGAAACACAGAAATTGCGTCGGAATTAAATGTAAGAGACACAATGCCGACTTAAGAACAAGAAGACTGTGTCTTCTTACTGTCTATGCTTTGAGCGTTTCCTGTGTCACA
The DNA here is from genome assembly GCF_023898315.1 of Schistocerca nitens. Lineage (NCBI taxonomy): Eukaryota > Metazoa > Arthropoda > Insecta > Orthoptera > Acrididae > Schistocerca > Schistocerca nitens. Next base: position 13,195,948 of record NC_064621.1, on the reverse strand, counting down.
AGTTTTACATTCGATGCTCTTCTGCAGGTTCACTGTATCCCTTCGAGCTTCACATTGACGATGAAACTCAGAAATTGCATCGGAATTAAATATAAGAGACACAATGCCGACTTCAGTACAAGAAGGCTGAGTCTTCTTACTGTCTATTTTTTGAGCGTTTCCTCAGTCGCCAGTTTTACATTCCGATGCACCTCTGCAGGTTTTCTCTATCCCTTGGACCTTCCCATTGACGATGAAACACGGAATTTGCATCGGAATTAAATATAAGAGGCACAATGGCGATTTAAGTACAAGAAGAATGAGTCTTCTTACTGTCAATACTTTCAGCATTTCCTGTGTCACCAGTTTTACATTCCGATGCACCTCCGCAGGTTTACTGTATCTTTTGGACCTTCACATTGAAGATGAAACACAGAAATTGCATCGGAATTAAATATAGGAGACACTATGCCGTCTTCAGTACAAGAAGACTGAGTCTTCTTACTGTCTATGTTTTGAGCGTATCCTGTGTCACCAGTTTTACATTCCGATGCACCTCTGCATGTTTACTGTATCCCTTCGACCTTCACATTGACGAGGAAATACAGAAATTGCATCGGAAGTAAATATAAGAGACACAATGCCGACTTAAGTACAAGAAGACTGAGTCTTCTTACTGTCTATGTTTTGAGCGTTTCCTGTGTCACCAGTTTTACATTCCGATGCACCTCTGCAGGTTTACTGTATCCCTTGGACCTTCACATTGAAGATGAAACACAGAAATTGCATCGGAATTAAATTTAAGGGACACACTGCCGAGTTAAGTACAAGAAGACTGAGTCTTCTTATGGTCTATGTTTTGAGCGTTTCCTCTGTCACCAGTTTTACATTCCGATGCACCTCTGCAGCTTTACTGTATCCCTTGGACCTTCTCATTGACGATGAAACACAGAAATTGCATCGGAATTAGATAAAAGAGACACAATGCCGGCTTAAGTACAAGAAGACTGAGTTTTTTTACTGTGTATGTTTTCTAGCGTATCCTGTGTCACCAGGTTTACATTCCGATGCACCTCTGCAGGTTTGCTGTATCCCTTGGACCTTCACATTGACGATGAAACACAGAAATTGCATCGGAATTTAATATAAGAGACACTATGCTGTCTTAAGTACAAGAAGACTGAGTCTTCTTACTGTCTATGTTTTGAGCGTTTCCTGTGTCACCAGTTGTACATTCCGATGCACCTCTGCATGTTTACTGTACCCCTTGGACCTTCACATTGACGATGAAGTACAGAAATTGCAACGGAAGTAAATGTAAGAGACACAATGCCGTCTTAAGTACAAGAAGACTGAGTCTTCTTACTGTCTATGTTTTGAGCGTTTCCTGTGTCACCAGTTTTACATTGCGATGCACCTCTCCAGGTTAAATGTATTCCTTGGACCTTCACATTGACGATGAAACACAGAAATTGCATCGGAATTAAATGTAAGGTACACAATGCCGACTTAAGTACAAGAAGACTGTCATCTTACTGTCTATGTTTCGAGCGTTTCGTGTGTCCCCAGTTTTATATTCCGATGCACCTCTGCTGGTTTACTGTATCCCTTGGACCTTCACATTGACGATGAAATACAGAAATTGCATCGGTAGTAAATATCACAGACACAATGCCGACTTAAATACGAGAAGGGAGAGTCTTCTTACTGTCTATGTTTTGAGCGTTTCCTCTGTCCCCAGGTTTACATTCCGATGCACCTCTGCAGGTTTGCTGTATCCCTTGGACCTTCACATTGACGATGAAACACAGAATTTGCATCGGAATTAAATGTAAGAGACACAATGCCGACTTAAGTACTAGAAGACTGAGTGTTCTTACTGTCTATGTTTAGAGCGTTTCCTGTGTCACCAGTTTCACATTCGATGCACCTCTGCAGGTTTACTGTATCCCTTGGATCTTCACATTGACGATGAAACACAGAAATTGCATCGTAATTAAATATAAGAGACACAATGCCAACTTCAGTACAAGAAGACTGAGTCTCCTTACTGTCTATGTTTTGAGCGTTTCCTGTGTCACCAGTTTTACATTCCGATGTACCTCTGCATGTTTACTGCATCCCTTGGACCTTCATATTGACGATGAAATACAGAAATTGCATCAGAAGTAAATATAAGAGACACAATGCCGACTTAAGTACAAGAAGACTGAGTCTTCTTATTGTCTATGTTTTGAGCGTTTCCTGTGTCACCAGTTTTACATTCCGATGCACCTCTGCAGGTTTACTGTATCCCTTGGACCTTCACATTGACGATGAAACACAGAAATTGCATCGGAATTAAATATAAGAGACACAATGCCGGCATAAGTACAAGAAGACTGAGTTTTTTTACTTTGTATGTTTTCTAGCGTATCCTGTGTCTCCAGGTTTACATTCCGATGCGCCTCTGCAGGTTTGCTGTATCCCTTGGACCTTCACATTGACGATGAAACACAGAAATTGCATCGGAATTAAATATACGAGACACAGTGCCGACTTAAGTACAAGAGGACAGAGTCTTCTTTCTGTCTATGTTTTGAGCGTTTTTGTGTCACCAGTTTTACAATCTGATGCTCATCTGCAGGTTTACTGTATCGCTTGGACCTTCCCATTGACGTTGAAGCACGGAAATTGCATTGGAATTAAATACATGAGACACACTGCCGACTTAAGTACAAGACGACTGAGTCTTCTTGCTGTCTATGCTTTGAGCGTTTCCTGTGTCACCAGTTTTACATTCCGATGCACCTCTGCAGGTTTACTGTATCCCTTGGATCTTCACATTGACGACGAAACACAGAAATTGCATCGGAATTAAATGTAAGCGACACACTGCCGACTTAAGTACAAGAAGACTGTGTCTTCTTACTGTCTATGCTTTGAGCGTTTCCTGTGTCACAAGTTTTACATTCGATGCTCTTCTGCAGGTTCACTGTATCCCTTCGAGCTTCACATTGACGATGAAACTCAGAAATTGCATCGGAATTAAATATAAGAGACACAATGCCGACTTCAGTACAAGAAGGCTGAGTCTTCTTACTGTCTATTTTTTGAGCGTTTCCTCAGTCGCCGGTTTTACATTCCGATGCACCTCTGCAGGTTTTCTCTATCCCTTGGACCATCCCATTGACGATGAAACACGGAATTTGCATCGGAATTAAATATAAGAGGCACAATGGCGATTTAAGTACAAGAAGAGTGAGTCTTCTTACTGTCAATACTTTCAGCATTTCCTGTGTCACCAGTTTTACATTCCGATGCACCTCCGCAGGTTTACTGTATCCCTTGGACCTTCACATTGAAGATGAAACACAGAAATTGCATCGGAATTAAATATAAGAGAAACTATGCCGTCTTAAGTACAAGAAGACTGAGTCTTCTTACTGTCTATGTTTTGAGCGTATCCTGTGTCACCAGTTTTACATTCCGATGCACCTCTGCATGTTAACTGTATCCCTGGGACCTTCACATTGACGAGGAAATACAGAAATTGCATCGGAAGTAAATATAAGAGACACAATGCCGACTTAAGTACAAGAAGACTGAGTTTTTTTACTGTCTATGTTTTGAGCGTTTCCTGTGTCACCAGTTTTTACATTCCGATGCACCTCTGCATGTTTACTGTATCCCTTGGACCTTCACATTGACGATGAAACACGGAATTTCCATCCGAATTTTATATAAGAGGCACAATGGCGATTTAAGTACAAGAAGAATGAGTCTTCTTACTGTCAATATTTTCAGCGTTTCCTGTGGCACCAGTTTTACATTCCGATGCACATCTTCAGGTTTACTGTATCCCTTGGACCTTCACATTGAAGACGAAACACCGAAATTGCATCGGAATTAAATATAAGAGACACACGGGCGACTTAAGTACAAGAAAACTGTGTCTTCCTACTGTCTATGTTTTGAGCGTTTCCTGTGTCACCAGTTTTACATTCCGATGCACCTCTGCAGGTCTACTGTATCCCTTGGACCTTCACATTGACGATGAAACACAGAAATTGCATCGGAATTAAATGTAAGCGACACACTGCCGACTTATGTACAAGAAGTCTGATTCTTCATACTGTCTATGTTTTGAGCGATTCCTGTGTCACCACTTTTACTTTCCGATGCACCTCTGCTGGTTTACTGTATCCCATGGACGTTCACATTGACGAAGAAACACAGAAATTGCATCGGAATTACATATAAGAGACTCAATGCCGACTTAAGTACAAGAAGACTGAGTTTTTTTACTGTCTATGTTTTGAGCGTTTCCTGTATCACCAGGTTTATATTCCGATGCACTTCTGCAGGTTTACTGTTTCCCTTGGACCTTCAAATTGACGATGAAACACAGAATTTGCATCGGAATTAAATGTAAGAGACACAATGCCGACTTAAGTACTAGAAGACTGAGTCTCCTTACTGTCTATGTTTTGAGCGTTTCCTGTGTCACCAGTTTCACATTCGATGCACTTCTGCAGGTTCACTGTATCCCTTGAACCATCACATTCACGACGAAACACAGAAATTGCATCGGAATTAAATATAAGAGACACAATGCCGACTTAATACAAGAAGACTGAGTCCTCTTACTGTCTATGTTTTGAGCGTTTCCTGTGTCACCAGTATTACATTCGATGCACCTCTGCAGGTTTACTGTATCCCTTGGACCTTCACATTGACGATGAAACACAGAAATTGCATCGCAATTAAATATAAGAGACACAATGCCAACTTCAGTACAAGAAGACTGAGTCTTCTTACTGTCTATGTTTTGAGCGTTTCCTGTGTCACCAGTTTTACATTCCGATGCACCTCTGCATGTTTACTGTATCCCTTGGACCTTCACACTGACGATGAAACACGGAATTTGCATCCTAATTAAATATAAGAGGCACAATGGCGATTGAAGTACAAGAAGAACGAGTCTTCTTAATGTCAATATTTTTAGCGTTTCCTGTGTCACCAGTTTTACAATCTGATGCACATCTGCAGGTTTACTGTATCCCTTGGACCTTCACATTGACCATGAAACACAGAAATTGCGTCGGAATTAAATGTAAGTGACACAATGCCGACTTAAGAACAAGAAGACTGTGTCTTCTTACTGTCTATGCTTTGAGCGTTTCCTGTGTCACAAGTTTTACATTCGATGCTCTTCTGCAGGTTCACTGTATCCCTTCGAGCTTCACATTGACGATGAAACTCAGAAATTGCATCGGAATTAAATATAAGAGACACAATGCCGACTTCAGTACAAGAAGGCTGAGTCTTCTTACTGTCTATTTTTTGAGCGTTTCCTCAGTCGCCAGTTTTACATTCCGATGCACCTCTGCAGGTTTTCTCTATCCCTTGGACCTTCCCATTGACGATGAAACACGGAATTTGCATCGGAATTAAATATAAGAGGCACAATGGCGATTTAAGTACAAGAAGAATGAGTCTTCTTACTGTCAATACTTTCAGCATTTCCTGTGTCACCAGTTTTACATTCCGATGCACCTCCGCAGGTTTACTGTATCTTTTGGACCTTCCCATTGAAGATGAAACACAGAAATTGCATCGGAATTAAATATAGGAGACACTATGCCGTCTTCAGTACAAGAAGACTGAGTCTTCTTACTGTCTATGTTTTGAGCGTATCCTGTGTCACCAGTTTTACATTCCGATGCACCTCTGCATGTTTACTGTATCCCTTGGACCTTCACATTGACGAGGAAATACAGAAATTGCATCGGAAGTAAATATAAGAGACACAATGCCGACTTAAGTACAAGAAGACTGAGTCTTCTTACTGTCTATGTTTTGAGCGTTTCCTGTGTCACCAGTTTTACATTCCGATGCACATCTGCAGGTTTACTGTATCCCTTGGACCTTCACATTGACCATGAAACACAGAAATTGCGTCGGAATTAAATGTAAGAGACACAATGCCGACTTAAGAACAAGAAGACTGAGTCTTCTTATGGTCTATGTTTTGAGCGTTTCCTCTGTCACCAGTTTTACATTCCGATGCACCTCTGCAGCTTTACTGTATCCCTTGGACCTTCTCATTGACGATGAAACACAGAAATTGCATCGGAATTAGATAAAAGAGACACAATGCCGGCTTAAGTACAAGAAGACTGAGTTTTTTTACTGTGTATGTTTTCTAGCGTATCCTGTGTCACCAGGTTTACATTCCGATGCACCTCTGCAGGTTTGCTGTATCCCTTGGACCTTCACATTGACGATGAAACACAGAAATTGCATCGGAATTTAATATAAGAGACACTATGCTGTCTTAAGTACAAGAAGACTGAGTCTTCTTACTGTCTATGTTTTGAGCGTTTCCTGTGTCACCAGTTGTACATTCCGATGCACCTCTGCATGTTTACTGTACCCCTTGGACCTTCACATTGACGATGAAGTACAGAAATTGCAACGGAAGTAAATGTAAGAGACACAATGCCGTCTTAAGTACAAGAAGACTGAGTCTTCTTACTGTCTATGTTTTGAGCGTTTCCTGTGTCACCAGTTTTACATTGCGATGCACCTCTCCAGGTTAAATGTATTCCTTGGACCTTCACATTGACGATGAAACACAGAAATTGCATCGGAATTAAATGTAAGGTACACAATGCCGACTTAAGTACAAGAAGACTGTCATCTTACTGTCTATGTTTCGAGCGTTTCGTGTGTCCCCAGTTTTATATTCCGATGCACCTCTGCTGGTTTACTGTATCCCTTGGACCTTCACATTGACGATGAAATACAGAAATTGCATCGGTAGTAAATATCACAGACACAATGCCGACTTAAATACGAGAAGGGAGAGTCTTCTTACTGTCTATGTTTTGAGCGTTTCCTCTGTCCCCAGGTTTACATTCCGATGCACCTCTGCAGGTTTGCTGTATCCCTTGGACCTTCACATTGACGATGAAACACAGAATTTGCATCGGAATTAAATGTAAGAGACACAATGCCGACTTAAGTACTAGAAGACTGAGTGTTCTTACTGTCTATGTTTAGAGCGTTTCCTGTGTCACCAGTTTCACATTCGATGCACCTCTGCAGGTTTACTGTATCCCTTGGATCTTCACATTGACGATGAAACACAGAAATTGCATCGTAATTAAATATAAGAGACACAATGCCAACTTCAGTACAAGAAGACTGAGTCTCCTTACTGTCTATGTTTTGAGCGTTTCCTGTGTCACCAGTTTTACATTCCGATGTACCTCTGCATGTTTACTGCATCCCTTGGACCTTCATATTGACGATGAAATACAGAAATTGCATCAGAAGTAAATATAAGAGACACAATGCCGACTTAAGTACAAGAAGACTGAGTCTTCTTATTGTCTATGTTTTGAGCGTTTCCTGTGTCACCAGTTTTACATTCCGATGCACCTCTGCAGGTTTACTGTATCCCTTGGACCTTCACATTGACGATGAAACACAGAAATTGCATCGGAATTAAATATAAGAGACACAATGCCGGCATAAGTACAAGAAGACTGAGTTTTTTTACTTTGTATGTTTTCTAGCGTATCCTGTGTCTCCAGGTTTACATTCCGATGCGCCTCTGCAGGTTTGCTGTATCCCTTGGACCTTCACATTGACGATGAAACACAGAAATTGCATCGGAATTAAATATACGAGACACAGTGCCGACTTAAGTACAAGAGGACAGAGTCTTCTTTCTGTCTATGTTTTGAGCGTTTTTGTGTCACCAGTTTTACAATCTGATGCTCATCTGCAGGTTTACTGTATCGCTTGGACCTTCCCATTGACGTTGAAGCACGGAAATTGCATTGGAATTAAATACATGAGACACACTGCCGACTTAAGTACAAGACGACTGAGTCTTCTTGCTGTCTATGCTTTGAGCGTTTCCTGTGTCACCAGTTTTACATTCCGATGCACCTCTGCAGGTTTACTGTATCCCTTGGATCTTCACATTGACGACGAAACACAGAAATTGCATCGGAATTAAATGTAAGCGACACACTGCCGACTTAAGTACAAGAAGACTGTGTCTTCTTACTGTCTATGCTTTGAGCGTTTCCTGTGTCACAAGTTTTACATTCGATGCTCTTCTGCAGGTTCACTGTATCCCTTCGAGCTTCACATTGACGATGAAACTCAGAAATTGCATCGGAATTAAATATAAGAGACACAATGCCGACTTCAGTACAAGAAGGCTGAGTCTTCTTACTGTCTATTTTTTGAGCGTTTCCTCAGTCGCCGGTTTTACATTCCGATGCACCTCTGCAGGTTTTCTCTATCCCTTGGACCATCCCATTGACGATGAAACACGGAATTTGCATCGGAATTAAATATAAGAGGCACAATGGCGATTTAAGTACAAGAAGAGTGAGTCTTCTTACTGTCAATACTTTCAGCATTTCCTGTGTCACCAGTTTTACATTCCGATGCACCTCCGCAGGTTTACTGTATCCCTTGGACCTTCACATTGAAGATGAAACACAGAAATTGCATCGGAATTAAATATAAGAGAAACTATGCCGTCTTAAGTACAAGAAGACTGAGTCTTCTTACTGTCTATGTTTTGAGCGTATCCTGTGTCACCAGTTTTACATTCCGATGCACCTCTGCATGTTAACTGTATCCCTGGGACCTTCACATTGACGAGGAAATACAGAAATTGCATCGGAAGTAAATATAAGAGACACAATGCCGACTTAAGTACAAGAAGACTGAGTTTTTTTACTGTCTATGTTTTGAGCGTTTCCTGTGTCACCAGTTTTTACATTCCGATGCACCTCTGCATGTTTACTGTATCCCTTGGACCTTCACATTGACGATGAAACACGGAATTTCCATCCGAATTTTATATAAGAGGCACAATGGCGATTTAAGTACAAGAAGAATGAGTCTTCTTACTGTCAATATTTTCAGCGTTTCCTGTGGCACCAGTTTTACATTCCGATGCACATCTTCAGGTTTACTGTATCCCTTGGACCTTCACATTGAAGACGAAACACCGAAATTGCATCGGAATTAAATATAAGAGACACACGGGCGACTTAAGTACAAGAAAACTGTGTCTTCCTACTGTCTATGTTTTGAGCGTTTCCTGTGTCACCAGTTTTACATTCCGATGCACCTCTGCAGGTCTACTGTATCCCTTGGACCTTCACATTGACGATGAAACACAGAAATTGCATCGGAATTAAATGTAAGCGACACACTGCCGACTTATGTACAAGAAGTCTGATTCTTCATACTGTCTATGTTTTGAGCGATTCCTGTGTCACCACTTTTACTTTCCGATGCACCTCTGCTGGTTTACTGTATCCCATGGACGTTCACATTGACGAAGAAACACAGAAATTGCATCGGAATTACATATAAGAGACTCAATGCCGACTTAAGTACAAGAAGACTGAGTTTTTTTACTGTCTATGTTTTGAGCGTTTCCTGTATCACCAGGTTTATATTCCGATGCACTTCTGCAGGTTTACTGTTTCCCTTGGACCTTCAAATTGACGATGAAACACAGAATTTGCATCGGAATTAAATGTAAGAGACACAATGCCGACTTAAGTACTAGAAGACTGAGTCTCCTTACTGTCTATGTTTTGAGCGTTTCCTGTGTCACCAGTTTCACATTCGATGCACTTCTGCAGGTTCACTGTATCCCTTGAACCATCACATTCACGACGAAACACAGAAATTGCATCGGAATTAAATATAAGAGACACAATGCCGACTTAATACAAGAAGACTGAGTCCTCTTACTGTCTATGTTTTGAGCGTTTCCTGTGTCACCAGTATTACATTCGATGCACCTCTGCAGGTTTACTGTATCCCTTGGACCTTCACATTGACGATGAAACACAGAAATTGCATCGCAATTAAATATAAGAGACACAATGCCAACTTCAGTACAAGAAGACTGAGTCTTCTTACTGTCTATGTTTTGAGCGTTTCCTGTGTCACCAGTTTTACATTCCGATGCACCTCTGCATGTTTACTGTATCCCTTGGACCTTCACACTGACGATGAAACACGGAATTTGCATCCTAATTAAATATAAGAGGCACAATGGCGATTGAAGTACAAGAAGAACGAGTCTTCTTAATGTCAATATTTTTAGCGTTTCCTGTGTCACCAGTTTTACAATCTGATGCACATCTGCAGGTTTACTGTATCCCTTGGACCTTCACATTGACCATGAAACACAGAAATTGCGTCGGAATTAAATGTAAGTGACACAATGCCGACTTAAGAACAAGAAGACTGTGTCTTCTTACTGTCTATGCTTTGAGCGTTTCCTGTGTCACAAGTTTTACATTCGATGCTCTTCTGCAGGTTCACTGTATCCCTTCGAGCTTCACATTGACGATGAAACTCAGAAATTGCATCGGAATTAAATATAAGAGACACAATGCCGACTTCAGTACAAGAAGGCTGAGTCTTCTTACTGTCTATTTTTTGAGCGTTTCCTCAGTCGCCAGTTTTACATTCCGATGCACCTCTGCAGGTTTTCTCTATCCCTTGGACCTTCCCATTGACGATGAAACACGGAATTTGCATCGGAATTAAATATAAGAGGCACAATGGCGATTTAAGTACAAGAAGAATGAGTCTTCTTACTGTCAATACTTTCAGCATTTCCTGTGTCACCAGTTTTACATTCCGATGCACCTCCGCAGGTTTACTGTATCTTTTGGACCTTCCCATTGAAGATGAAACACAGAAATTGCATCGGAATTAAATATAGGAGACACTATGCCGTCTTCAGTACAAGAAGACTGAGTCTTCTTACTGTCTATGTTTTGAGCGTATCCTGTGTCACCAGTTTTACATTCCGATGCACCTCTGCATGTTTACTGTATCCCTTGGACCTTCACATTGACGAGGAAATACAGAAATTGCATCGGAAGTAAATATAAGAGACACAATGCCGACTTAAGTACAAGAAGACTGAGTCTTCTTACTGTCTATGTTTTGAGCGTTTCCTGTGTCACCAGTTTTACATTCCGATGCACCTCTGCAGGTTTACTGTATCCCTTGGACCTTCACATTGAAGATGAAACACAGAAATTGCATCGGAATTAAATTTAAGGGACACACTGCCGAGTTAAGTACAAGAAGACTGAGTCTTCTTATGGTCTATGTTTTGAGCGTTTCCTCTGTCACCAGTTTTACATTCCGATGCACCTCTGCAGCTTTACTGTATCCCTTGGACCTTCTCATTGACGATGAAACACAGAAATTGCATCGGAATTAAATAAAAGAGACACAATGCCGGCTTAAGTACAAGAAGACCGAGTTTTTTTACTGTGTATGTTTTCTAGCGTATCCTGTGTCACCAGGTTTACATTCCGATGCACCTCTGCAGGTTTGCTGTATCCCTTGGACCTTCACATTGACGATGAAACACAGAAATTGCATCGGAATTTAATATAAGAGACACTATGCTGTCTTAAGTACAAGAAGACTGAGTCTTCTTACTGTCTATGTTTTGAGCGTTTCCTGTGTCACCAGTTATACATTTCGATGCACCTCTGCATGTTTACTGTACCCCTTGGACCTTCACATTGACGATGAAGTACAGAAATTGCAACGGAAGTAAATGTAAGAGACACAATGCCGACTTAAGTACAAGAAGACTGAGTCTTCTTACTGTCTATGTTTTGAGCGTTTCCTGTGTCACCAGTTTTACATTCCGATGCACCTCTGCAGGTTAAATGTATTCCTTGGACCTTCACATTGACGATGAAACACAGAAATCGCATCGGAATTAAATGTAAGGTACACAATGCCGACTTAAGTACAAGAAGACTGTCTTCTTACTGTCTATGTTTCGAGCGTTTCGTGTGTCCCCAGTTTTATATTCCGATGCACCTCTGCTGGTTTACTGTATCCCTTGGACCTTCACATTGACGATGAAATACAGAAATTGCATCGGTAGTAAATATCACAGACACAATGCCGACTTAAATACGAGAAGGGAGAGTCCTCTTACTGTCTATGTTTTGAGCGTTTCCTCTGTCCCCAGGTTTACATTCCGATGCACCTCTGCAGGTTTGCTGTATCCCTTGGACCTTCACATTGACGATGAAACACAGAATTTGCATCGGAATTAAATGTAAGAGACACAATGCCGACTTAAGTACTAGAAGACTGAGTGTTCTTACTGTCTATGTTTAGAGCGTTTCCTGTGTCACCAGTTTCACATTCGATGCACCTCTGCAGGTTTACTGTATCCCTTGGATCTTCACATTGACGATGAAACACAGAAATTGCATCGTAATTAAATATAAGAGACACAATGCCAACTTCAGTACAAGAAGACTGAGTCTCCTTACTGTATATGTTTTGAGCGTTTCCTGTGTCACCAGTTTTACATTCCGATGTACCTCTGCATGTTTACTGCATCCCTTGGACCTTCATATTGACGATGAAATACAGAAATTGCATCAGAAGTAAATATAAGAGACACAATGCCGACTTAAGTACAAGAAGACTGAGTCTTCTTATTGTCTATGTTTTGAGCGTTTCCTGTGTCACCAGTTTTACATTCCGATGCACCTCTGCAGGTTTACTGTATCCCTTGGACCTTCACATTGACGATGAAACACAGAAATTGCATCGGAATTAAATATAAGAGACACAATGCCGGCTTAAGTACAAGAAGACTGAGTTTTTTTACTGTGTATGTTTTCTAGCGTATCCTGTGTCTCCAGGTTTACATTCCGATGCACCTCTGCAGGTTTGCTGTATCCCTTGGACCTTCACATTGACGATGAAACACAGAAATTGCATCGGAATTAAATATACGAGACACAGTGCCGACTTAAGTACAAGAGGACAGAGTCTTCTTTCTGTCTATGTTTTGAGCGTTTTTGTGTCACCAGTTTTACAATCTGATGCACATCTGCAGGTTTACTGTATCGCTTGGACCTTCCCATTGACGTTGAAGCACGGAAATTGCATTGGAATTAAATACATGAGACACACTGCCGACTTAAGTACAAGACGACTGAGTCTTCTTGCTGTCTATGCTTTGAGCGTTTCCTGTGTCACCAGTTTTACATTCCGATGCACCTCTGCAGGTTTACTGTATCCCTTGGATCTTCACATTGACGACGAAACACAGAAATTGCATCGGAATTAAATGTAAGCGACACACTGCCGACTTAAGTACAAGAAGACTGTGTCTTCTTACTGTCTATGCTTTGAGCGTTTCCTGTGTCACAAGTTTTACATTCGATGCTCTTCTGCAGGTTCACTGTATCCCTTCGAGCTTCACATTGACGATGAAACTCAGAAATTGCATCGGAATTAAATATAAGAGACACAATGCCGACTTCAGTACAAGAAGGCTGAGTCTTCTTACTGTCTATTTTTTGAGCGTTTCCTCAGTCGCCGGTTTTACATTCCGATGCACCTCTGCAGGTTTTCTCTATCCCTTGGACCATCCCATTGACGATGAAACACGGAATTTGCATCGGAATTAAATATAAGAGGCTCAATGGCGATTTAAGTACAAGAAGAATGAGTCTTCTTACTGTCAATACTTTCAGCATTTCCTGTGTCACCAGTTTTACATTCCGATGCACCTCCGCAGGTTTACTGTATCCCTTGGACCTTCACATTGAAGATGAAACACAGAAATTGCATCGGAATTAAATATAAGAGAAACTATGCCGTCTTAAGTACAAGAAGACTGAGTCTTCTTACTGTCTATGTTTTGAGCGTATCCTGTGTCACCAGTTTTACATTCCGATGCACCTCTGCATGTTAACTGTATCCCTTGGACCTTCACATTGACGAGGAAATACAGAAATTGCATCGGAAGTAAATATAAGAGACACAATGCCGACTTAAGTACAAGAAGACTGAGTTTTTTTACTGTCTATGTTTTGAGCGTTTCCTGTGTCACCAGTTTTTACATTCCGATGCACCTCTGCATGTTTACTGTATCCCTTGGACCTTCACATTGACGATGAAACACGGAATTTCCATCCGAATTTAATATAAGAGGCACAATGGCGATTTAAGTACAAGAAGAATGAGTCTTCTTACTGTCAATATTTTCAGCGTTTCCTGTGGCACCAGTTTTACATTCCGATGCACATCTTCAGGTTTACTGTATCCCTTGGACCTTCACATTGAAGATGAAACACCGAAATTGCATCGGAATTAAATATAAGAGACACACGGGCGACTTAAGTACAAGAAAACTGTGTCTTCCTACTGTCTATGTTTTGAGCGTTTCCTGTGTCACCAGTTTTACATTCCGATGCACCTCTGCAGGTCTACTGTATCCCTTGGACCTTCACATTGACGATGAAACACAGAAATTGCATCGGAATTAAATGTAAGCGACACACTGCCGACTTATGTACAAGAAGACTGATTCTTCATACTGTCTATGTTTTGAGCGATTCCTGTGTCACCACTTTTACTTTCCGATGCACCTCTGCTGGTTTACTGTATCCCATGGACGTTCACATTGACGATGAAAAACAGAAATTGCATCGGAAGTATATACAACAGACACAATGCCGACTTACGTACAAGAAGGCTGACTCTTCTTACTGTCTATGTTTTGAGCGTTTCCTGTGTCACCAGTTTTACATTCCGATGTACCTCTGCATGTTTACTGCATCCCTCGGACCTTCATATTGACGATGAAGCACAGAAATTGCATCAGAAGTAAATATAAGAGACACAATGCCGACTTAAGTACAAGAAGACTGAGTCTTCTTATTGTCTATGTTTTGAGCGTTTCCTGTGTCACCAGTTTTACATTCCGATGCACCTCTGCAGGTTTACTGTATCCCTTGGACCTTCACATTGACGATGAAACACAGAAATTGCATCGGAATCAAATATAAGAGACACAATGCCGGCTTAAGTACAAGAAGACTGAGTTTTTTTACTGTGTATGTTTTCTAGCGTATCCTGTGTCTCCAGGTTTACATTCCGATACACCTCTGCAGGTTTACCGTATCCCTTTGACCTCCACATTGACGATGAAACACACAAATTGCATCGGAATTAAATATAAGAGACACAATGCCGACTTAAGTACAAGAAGACTGAGTTTTTTTACTGTCTATGTTTTCTAGCGTTTCCTGTGTCAACAGGATTACATTCCGATGCACCTCTGCAGGTTTACTGTAACAATTGGATCCTCTCATAAACGATGAAACACAGAAATTGCATCGGAATTAAATATAAGTGACGCAATGCCGACTTAAGTACAAGAAGACTGAGTCCTCTTACTGTCTATGTTTTGAGCGTTTCCTGTGTCACCAGTTTTACATTCCGATGCACCTCTGCATGTTTACTGTATCCCTTGGACCTTCTCATTGACTATGAAACACAGAAATTGCATAAGTAGTAAATATAAGAGACACAATGCCGACTTAAGTACAAGAAGACTCAGTCTTCTTACTGTCTATGTTTTGAGCGTTTCCTGTGTCACCAGTTTTACATTCCGATGCACCTCTGCAGGTTTAATGTATTCCTTGGACATTCATATTGACGATGAAATACAGAAATTGCACCGGAATTAAATGTAAGGGACACACTGCCGAGTTAAGAACAAGAAGACTGAGTCTTCTTACTGTCTATGTTTCGAGCGTTTCCTGTGTCACCAGTTTTATATTCCGATGCACCTCTGCTGGTTTACTGTATCCGTTGGACCTTCACATTGACGATGAAACACAGAAATTGCATCGGTAGTAAATATAACTGACCCAATGCCGACTTAAATACAAGAAGGCACAGTCTTCTTATTGTCTATGTTTTGAGCGTTTCCTCTATCACCAGTTTTACATTCCGATGCACCTCTGCAGCTTTACTGTATCCCTTGGACCTTCTCATTGACTATGAAACACAGAAACTGCATCGGAATTAAATATACGAGACACAGTGCCGACTTAATTACAAGAGGACAGAGTCTTCTTTCTGTCTATGTTTTGAGCGTTTTCTGTGTCACCAGTTTTACATTCCGATGCACATCTGCAGGTTTACTGTATCCCTTGGACCTTCCCATTGGCGTTGAAACACGGAAATTGCATCGGAATTAAATATAAGAGCACACTGCCGACTTAAGTACAAGAAGACTGAGTCTTCTTGCTGTCTATGATTTGAGCGTTTCCTGTGTCACCAGTTTTACATTCCGATGCACCTCTGCAGCTTTACTGTATCCCTTGGACCTTCACATTGACGACGAAACACAGAAATTGCATCGGAATTAAATGTAAGCGACACACTGCGCGACTTAAGTACAAGAAGACTGACTTTTTTTACTGTCTATGATTTGAGCGTTTCCTGTATCACCAGGTTTACATTCCGATGCACTTCTGCAGGTTTACTGTATCCCTTGGACCTTCACATTGACCATGAAACACAGAATTTGCGTCGGAATTAAATGTAAGAGACACAATGCCGACTTAAGAACAAGAAGACAGTGTCTTGTTACTGTCTATGTTTTGAGCGTATCCTGTGTCACAAGTTTTACATTCGATGCTCTTCTGCAGGTTCACTGTATCCCTTCGAGCTTCACATTGACGATGAAACACAGAAATTGCATCGGAATTAAATATAAGAGACACAATGCCGACTTCAGTACAAGAAGGCAGAGTCTTCTTACTGTCTATTTTTTGAGCGTTTCCTCAGCCGCCAGTTTTACATTCCGATGCACCTCTGCAGGTTTACTCTATCCCTTGGACCTTCCCATTGACGATGAAACACGGAATTTGCATCGGAATTAAATATAAGAGGCACAATGGCGAATTAACTACAAGAAGAATGATTCTTCTTACTGTCAATGTTTTCAGCGTTTCCTGTGTCACCAGTTTTACACTCCGATGCACCTCCTCAGGTTTACTGTATCCCTTGGACCTTCACATTGAAGATGAAACACAGAAATTGCATCGGAATTAATTATAAGAGACTCTATGCCGTCTTAAGTACAAGAAGACTGAGTCTTCTTACTGCCTATGTTTTGAGCGTATCCTGTGTCACCAGTTTTACATTCCGATGCACCTCTGCATGTTTACTGTATCCCTTGGACCTTCACATTGACGAGGAAATACAGAAATGCATCGCAAGTAAATATGAGAGACACAATGCCGACGTAAGTACAAGAAGACTGAGTCTTCTTACTGTCTATGCTTTGAGCGTTTCCTGTGTAACCAGTTTTACATTCCGATGCACCTCTGCAGGTTTACTGTATCTCTTGGACCTTCCCATTGACGATGAAACACAGAAATTGCATCGGACTTAAATATAAGAGACACAATGCCGACTTCAGTACAAGAAGGCTGAGTCTTCTTACTGTCTATGTTTTGAGCGTTTCCTCAGTCGCCAGTTTTACATTCCGATGCACCTCTGCAGGTTTACTTTATCCCTTGGACCTTCACACTGACGATGAAACACGGAATTTGCATCCTAATTAAATATAAGAGGCACAATGGCGATTGAAGTACAAGAAGAACGAGTCTTCTTAATGTCAATATTTTAAGCGTTTCCTGTGTCACCAGTTTTACATTCCGATGTACCTCTGCTGGTTTACTGTATCCCTTGGACGTTCACTTTGACGATGAAACACAGAAATTGCATCGGAAGTATATATAACAGACACAATGCCGACTTACGTACACGAAGGCTGAATCTTCTTACTGTCTATGTTTTGAGCGTTTCCTCTGTCGCCAGTTTTACATTCCGATGCACGTTCTCAGATTTACTGTATCCCTAGGACATTCACATTGACGATGAAACACAGAAATTGCATCGGAATTAAATATAAGAGACACAATGCCAACTTAAGTACAAGAAGACTGTGTCTTCTTACTGTCTATGATGTGAGCGATTCCTGTGTCACCACTTTTACATTCCGATGCACCTCTGCTGGTTTACTGTATCCCTTGGACCTTCACACTGACGATGATAGGCAGATATTGCGTCGGTAGTAAATATAACAGACACAATGCCGACTTAAGTACAAGAAGACTGAGTTCTCTTACTGTCTATGCTTTGAGCGTTTCCTGTGTCACCAGTATTACATTCGATGCACCTTTGCAGGTTTACTGTATCCCTTGGACCTTCACATTGACGATGAAACACAGAAATTGCATCGGAATTAAATATAAGGGACACTATGCCGTCTTAAGTACAAGAAGACTGAGTCTTCTTACTGTCTATGTTTTGAGCGTTTCCTGTGTCACCAGTTTTACATTCCGATGCACCTTTGCATGTTTACTGTATCCCTTGGACTTTCACATTGACGATGAAGTACAGAAATTGCATCGGAACTAAATATAAGAGACACAATGCCGACTTAAGTACAAGAAGACTTAGTCTTCTTACTGTCTATGTTTTGAGCGTTTCCTGTGTCACCAGTTTTACATTCCGATGCACCTCTGCAGGTGTACTGTATCCCTTGGACCTTCACATTGACGACAAAACACAGAAATTGCATCGGAATTAAAGTTAAGGGACACACTGCCGAGTTAAGTACAAGAAGACTGAGTCTTCTTATTGTCTATGTTTTGAGCGTTTCCTCTGTCACCAGTTTTACATTCCGATGCACCTCTGCAGCTTTACAGTATCCCTTGGACCTTCACATTGACGATGAAGACAGAAATTGCATCGGAATTAAATATAAGAGACACTATGCCGACTTAAATACAAGAAGGCAGAGTCTTCTTACTGTCTATGTTTTGAGCGTTTCCTCTGTCACCAGTTTTACATTCCGATGCACCTCTGCATGTTTACTGTATCCATTGGACCTTCACATAGACGAGGAAATACAGAAATTGCATCGGAAGTAAATATAAGAGACACAATGCCGACTTAAGTACAAGAAGACTGAGTCTTCTTAGTATCTATGCTTTGAGCGTTTCCTGTGTAACCAGTTTTACATTCCGATGCACCTCTGCAGGTTTACTGTATCAATTGGACCTTCACATTGACGATGAAACACAGAAATTGCATCGGTAGTAAATATAACAGACACAATGCCGACTTAAATACAAGAAGGCAGAGTCTTCTTACTGTCTATGTTTTGAGCGTTTCCTCTGTCACCAGTTTTACATTCCGATGCACTTCTGCAGGTTCACTGTATCCCTTGGACCTTCACATTGACCATGAAACACAGAATTTGCGTCGGAATTAAATGTAAGAGACACAATGCCGACTTAAGAACAAGAAGACAGTGTCTTGTTACTGTCTATGTTTTGAGCGTATCCTGTGTCACAAGTTTTACATTCGATGCTCTTCTGCAGGTTCAGTGTATCCCTTCGAGCTTCACATTGACGATGAAACACAGAAATTGCATCGGAATTAAATATAAGAGACACAATGCCGACTTCAGTACAAGAAGGCAGAGTCTTCTTACTGTCTATTTTTTGAGCGTTTCCTCAGCCGCCAGTTTTACATTCCGATGCACCTCTGCAGGTTTACTCTATCCCTTGGACCTTCCCATTGACGATGAAACACGGAATTTGCATCGGAATTAAATATAAGAGGCACAATGGCGATTTAACTACAAGAAGAATGATTCTTCTTACTGTCAATGTTTTCAGCGTTTCCTGTGTCACCAGTTTTACACTCCGATGCACCTCCTCAGGTTTACTGTATCCCTTGGACCTTCACATTGACGATGAAACACAGAAATTGCATCGGAATTAAATATAAGAGACACTATGCCGTTTTAAGTACAAGAAGACTGAGTCTTCTTACTGCCTATGCTTTGAGCGTATCCTGTGTCACCAGTTTTACATTCCGATGCACCTCTGCATGTTTACTGTATCCCTTGGACCTTCACATTGACGAGGAAATACAGAAGTTGCATCGGAAGTAAATATAAGAGACACAATGCCGACTTAAGTACAAGAAGACTGAGTCTTCTTACTGTCTATGCTTTGAGCGTTTCCTGTGTAACCAGTTTTACATTCCGATGCACCTCTGCAGGTTTACTGTATCCCTTGGACCTTCACATTGACGATGAAACACAGAAATTGCATCGGTAGTAAATATAACAGACACAATGCCGACTTAAATACAAGAAGGCAGAGTCTTCTTACTGTCTATGTTTTGAGCGTTTCCTCTGTCACCAGTTTTACATTCCGATGCACCTCTGCAGCTTTACTGTATCCCTTGGACATTCTCATTGACGATGAAACACAGAAATTGCATCGGAATTAAATATAAGAGACACAATGCCGGCTTAAGTACAAGAAGACTGAGTTTTTTTACTGTGTATGTTTTCTAGCGTATCCTGTGTCACCAGGTTTACATTCCGATGCACCTCTGAAGGTTTGCTGTATCCCTTGGACCTTCACATTGACGATGAAACACAGAAATTGCATCGGTATTAAATATACGAGACACAGTGCCGACTTAAGTACAAGAAGACTGAGTCTTATTACTGTCTATGTTTTAAACGTACCTCTGTCGCCAGTTTTACATTCTGATGCACCTCTGCAGCTTTACTGTATCCCTTGGACCTTCACATTGACAAAGAAACACAGAAATTGCATCGGAATTACATATAAGAGACACAATGCCGACTTAAGTACAAAAAGACTGAGTTTTTTTATTGTCAATCTTTAGTGCGTTTCCTGTATCACCAGGTTTACTTTCCGATGCACTTCTGCAGGTTTACTGTATCCCTTGGACCTTCACATTGACGATGAAACACAGAATTTGCGTCGGAATTAAATGTAAGAGACACAATGCCGGCTTAAGTACAAGAAGACTGAGTCTTCTTACTCTCTTTGTTTTGAGCGTTTCCTGTGTCACCAGATTCACATTCGATGCTCTTCTGCAGGTTCACTGTATCCCTTGGATCTTCACATTCACGACGAAACACAGAAATTGCATCGGAATTAAATATAAGAGACACAATGCCGACTTAAGTACCAGAAGACTGAGAGTTCTTACTGTCTATGTTTAGAGCGTTTTCCATGTCACGATTTTTACATTCCGATGCACCTCTGCAGGTTTACTGTATACCTTGGACCTTCCCATTGACGATGAAACACAGAAATTGCATCGGAATTAAATATAAGAGACACAATGCCGACTTCAGTACAAGAAGGCTGAGTCTTCTTACTGTCTATGTTTTGAGCGTTTCCTCTGTCGCCAGTTTTACATTCCGATGCACGTTCTCAGATTTACTGTATCCCTAGGACATTCACATTGACGATGAAACACAGAAATTACATCGGAATTAACTATAAGAGACACAATGCCAACTTCAGTACAAGAAGACTGTGTCTTCTTACTGTCTATGATTTGAGCGATTCCTGTGTCACCACTTTTACATTCCGATGCACCTCTGCTGGTTTACTGTATCCCTTGGACCATCACATTGACGATGATAGCCAGATATTGCATCGGTAGTAAATATAACAGACACAATGCCGAATTAAGTACAAGAAGAGTGAGTTCTCTTACTGTCTATGTTTTGAGCGTTTCCTGTGACACCAGTATTACATTCGATGCAACTTTGCAGGTTTACTGTATCCCTTGGACCTTCACATTGACGATGAAACACAGAAATTGCATCGGAATTAAATATAAGAGACACTATGCCGTCTTAAGTACAAGAAGACTGAGTCTTCTTACTGCCTATGTTTTGAGCGTATCCTGTGTCACCAGTTTTACATTCCGATGCACCTCTGCATGTTTACTGTATCCCTTGGACCTTCACATTGACGAGGAAATACAGAAATGCATCGGAAGTAAATATAAGAGACACAATGCCGACTTAAGTACAAGAAGACTGAGTCTTCTTACTGTCTATGTTTTGAGCGTTTCCTGTGTAACCAGTTTTACATTCCGATGCACCTCTGCAGGTTTACTGTATCCCTTGGACCTTCACATTGACGATGAAACACTGAAATTGCATCGGTAGTAAATATAACAGACACAATGCCGACTTAAATACAAGAAGGCAGAGTCTTCTTACTGTCTATGTTTTGAGGGTTTGCTCTGTCACCAGTTTTACATTCCGATGCACCTCTGCAGCTTTACTGTATCCCTTGGACCCTCTCAGTGACAATGAAACACAGAAATTGCATCGGAATTAAATATAAGTGACACAATGCCGACTTAAGTACCAGAAGACTGAGAGTTCTTACTGTCTATGTTTAGAGCGTTTTCCCTGTCACCATTTTTACATTCCGATGCACCTCTGCAGGTTTACTGTATACCTTGGACCTTCCCATTGACGATGAAACACAGAAATAGCATCGGAATTAAATATAAGAGACACAATGCCGACTTCAGTACAAGAAGGCTGAGTCTTCTTACTGTCTATGTTTTGAGCGTTTCCTCAGTCGCCAGTTTTACATTCCGTTGCACCTCTGCAGGTTTACTGTATCCCTTGGACCTTCACACTGACGATGAAACACGGAATTTGCATCCTAATTAAATATAAGAGGCACAATGGCGATTGAAGTACAAGAAGAACGAGTCTTCTTAATGTCAATATTTTCAGTGTTTCCTGTGTCACCAGTTTTACATTCCGATGTACCTCTGCTGGTTTACTGTATCCCTTGGACGTTCACATTGACGATGAAACACAGAAATTGCATCGGAAGTATATATAACAGACACAATGCCGACTTACGTACACGAAGGCTGAATCTTCTTACTGTCTATGTTTTGAGCGTTTCCTCTGTCGCCAGTTTTACATTCCGATGCACGTTCTCAGATTAACTGTATCCCTAGGACATTCACATTGGCGATGAAACACAGAAATTGCATCGGAATTAAATATAAGAGACACAATGCCAACTTCAGTACAAGAAGACTGTGTCTTCTTACTGTCTATGATGTGAGCGATTCCTGTGTCACCACTTTTACATTCCGATGCACCTCTGCTGGTTAACTGTATCCCTTGGACCTTCACATTGACGATGATAGGCAGATATTGCATCGGTAGTAAATATAACAGACACAATGCCGACTTAAGTACAAGAAGACTGAGTTCTCTTACTGTCTATGTTTTGAGCGCTTCCTGTGTCACCAGTATTACATTCGATGCACCTTTGCAGGTTTACTGTATCCCTTGGACCTTCACATTGACGATGAAACACAGAAATTGCATCGGAATTAAATATAAAGGACACTATGCCGTCTTAAGTACAAGAAGACTGAGTCTTCTTACTGTCTATGTTTTGAGCGTTTCCTGTGTCACCAGTTTTACATTCCGATGCACCTTTGCATGTTTACTGTATCCGTTGGACCTTCACATTGACGATGAAACACAGAAATTGCATCGGTAGTAAATATAACTGACCCAATGCCGACTTAAATACAAGAAGGCAGAGTCTTCTTATTGTCTATGTTTTGAGCGTTTCCTCTATCACCAGTTTTACATTCCGATGCACCTCTGCAGCTTTACTGTATCCCTTGGACCTTCTCATTGACTATGAAACACAGAAACTGCATCGGAATTAAATATACGAGACACAGTGCCGACTTAAGTACAAGAGGACAGAGTCTTCTTTCTGTCTATGTTTTGAGCGTTTTCTGTGTCACCAGTTTTACATTCCGATGCACATCTGCAGGTTTACTGTATCCCTTGGACCTTCCCATTGGCGTTGAAACACGGAAATTGCATCGGAATTAAATATAAGAGCACACTGCCGACTTAAGTACAAGAAGACTGAGTCTTCTTGCTGTCTATGATTTGAGCGTTTCCTGTGTCACCAGTTTTACATTCCGATGCACCTCTGCAGCTTTACTGTATCCCTTGGACCTTCACATTGACGACGAAACACAGAAATTGCATCGGAATTAAATGTAAGCGACACACTGCGCGACTTAAGTACAAGAAGACTGACTTTTTTTACTGTCTATGATTTGAGCGTTTCCTGTATCACCAGGTTTACATTCCGATGCACTTCTGTAGGTTTACTGTATCCCTTGGACCTTCACATTGACCATGAAACACAGAATTTGCGTCGGAATTAAATGTAAGAGACACAATGCCGACTTAAGAACAAGAAGACAGTGTCTTGTTACTGTCTATGTTTTGAGCGTATCCTGTGTCACAAGTTTTACATTCGATGCTCTTCTGCAGGTTCACTGTATCCCTTCGAGCTTCACATTGACGATGAAACACAGAAATTGCATCGGAATTAAATATAAGAGACACAATGCCGACTTCAGTACAAGAAGGCAGAGTCTTCTTACTGTCTATTTTTTGAGCGTTTCCTCAGCCGCCAGTTTTACATTCCGATGCACCTCTGCAGGTTTACTCTATCCCTTGGACCTTCCCATTGACGATGAAACACGGAATTTGCATCGGAATTAAATATAAGAGGCACAATGGCGAATTAACTACAAGAAGAATGATTCTTCTTACTGTCAATGTTTTCAGCGTTTCCTGTGTCACCAGTTTTACACTCCGATGCACCTCCTCAGGTTTACTGTATCCCTTGGACCTTCACATTGAAGATGAAACACAGAAATTGCATCGGAATTAAATATAAGAGACACACCGCCGACTTAAGTACAAGAAGACTGTGTCTTCTTACTCTCTATGTTTTGAGCGTTTCCTGTGTCACCAGTTTTACATTCCGATGCACCTCTGCAGGTTTACTGTATCCCTTGGACCTTCACATTGACGAGGAAATACAGAAATTGCATCGGTAGTAAATATAACAGACACAATGCCGAATTAAGTACAAGAAGACTGAGTTCTCTTACTTTCTATGTTTTGAGAGTTTCCTGCGACACCAGTATTTCATTCGATGCAACTTTGCAGGTTTACTGTATCCCTTGGACCTTCACATTGACGATGAAACACAGAAATTGCATCGGAATTAATTATAAGAGACACTATGCCGTCTTAAGTACAAGAAGACTGAGTCTTCTTACTGCCTATGTTTTGAGCGTATCCTGTGTCACCAGTTTTACATTCCGATGCACCTCTGCATGTTTACTGTATCCCTTGGACCTTCACATTGACGAGGAAATACAGAAATGCATCGCAAGTAAATATGAGAGACACAATGCCGACGTAAGTACAAGAAGACTGAGTCTTCTTACTGTCTATGCTTTGAGCGTTTCCTGTGTAACCAGTTTTACATTCCGATGCACCTCTGCAGGTTTACTGTATCTCTTGGACCTTCCCATTGACGATGAAACACAGAAATTGCATCGGACTTAAATATAAGAGACACAATGCCGACTTCAGTACAAGAAGGCTGAGTCTTCCTACTGTCTATGTTTTGAGCGTTTCCTCAGTCGCCAGTTTTACATTCCGATGCACCTCTGCAGGTTTACTTTATCCCTTGGACCTTCACACTGACGATGAAACACGGAATTTGCATCCTAATTAAATATAAGAGGCACAATGGCGATTGAAGTACAAGAAGAACGAGTCTTCTTAATGTCAATATTTTAAGCGTTTCCTGTGTCACCAGTTTTACATTCCGATGTACCTCTGCTGGTTTACTGTATCCCTTGGACGTTCACTTTGACGATGAAACACAGAAATTGCATCGGAAGTATATATAACAGACACAATGCCGACTTACGTACACGAAGGCTGAATCTTCTTACTGTCTATGTTTTGAGCGTTTCCTCTGTCGCCAGTTTTACATTCCGATGCACGTTCTCAGATTTACTGTATCCCTAGGACATTCACATTGACGATGAAACACAGAAATTGCATCGGAATTAAATATAAGAGACACAATGCCAACTTAAGTACAAGAAGACTGTGTCTTCTTACTGTCTATGATGTGAGCGATTCCTGTGTCACCACTTTTACATTCCGATGCACCTCTGCTGGTTTACTGTATCCCTTGGACCTTCACACTGACGATGATAGGCAGATATTGCGTCGGTAGTAAATATAACAGACACAATGCCGACTTAAGTACAAGAAGACTGAGTTCTCTTACTGTCTATGCTTTGAGCGTTTCCTGTGTCACCAGTATTACATTCGATGCACCTTTGCAGGTTTACTGTATCCCTTGGACCTTCACATTGACGATGAAACACAGAAATTGCATCGGAATTAAATATAAGGGACACTATGCCGTCTTAAGTACAAGAAGACTGAGTCTTCTTACTGTCTATGTTTTGAGCGTTTCCTGTGTCACCAGTTTTACATTCCGATGCACCTTTGCATGTTTACTGTATCCCTTGGACTTTCACATTGACGATGAAGTACAGAAATTGCATCGGAAGTAAATATAAGAGACACAATGCCGACTTAAGTACAAGAAGACTTAGTCTTCTTACTGTCTATGTTTTGAGCGTTTCCTGTGTCACCAGTTTTACATTCCGATGCACCTCTGCAGGTGTACTGTATCCCTTGGACCTTCACATTGACGACAAAACACAGAAATTGCATCGGAATTAAAGTTAAGGGACACACTGCCGAGTTAAGTACAAGAAGACTGAGTCTTCTTATTGTCTATGTTTTGAGCGTTTCCTCTGTCACCAGTTTTACATTCCGATGCACCTCTGCAGCTTTACAGTATCCCTTGGACCTTCTCATTGACGATGAAACACAGAAATTGCATCGGAATTAAATATAAGAGGCACAATGGCGATTTAACTACAAGAAGAATGATTCTTCTTACTGTCAATGTTTTCAGCGTTTCCTGTGTCACCAGTTTTACACTC
The DNA here is from genome assembly GCF_023898315.1 of Schistocerca nitens. Lineage (NCBI taxonomy): Eukaryota > Metazoa > Arthropoda > Insecta > Orthoptera > Acrididae > Schistocerca > Schistocerca nitens. The sequence goes on along the minus strand of NC_064621.1, from coordinate 13,169,302 downwards.
CGATGCACCTCCTCAGGTTTACTGTATCCCTTGGACCTTCACATTGACGATGAAGACAGAAATTGCATCGGAATTAAATATAAGAGACACTATGCCGACTTAAATACAAGAAGGCAGAGTCTTCTTACTGTCTATGTTTTGAGCGTTTCCTCTGTCACCAGTTTTACATTCCGATGCACCTCTGCATGTTTACTGTATCCATTGGACCTTCACATAGACGAGGAAATACAGAAATTGCATCGGAAGTAAATATAAGAGACACAATGCCGACTTAAGTACAAGAAGACTGAGTCTTCTTAGTATCTATGCTTTGAGCGTTTCCTGTGTAACCAGTTTTACATTCCGATGCACCTCTGCAGGTTTACTGTATCAATTGGACCTTCACATTGACGATGAAACACAGAAATTGCATCGGTAGTAAATATAACAGACACAATGCCGACTTAAATACAAGAAGGCAGAGTCTTCTTACTGTCTATGTTTTGAGCGTTTCCTCTGTCACCAGTTTTACATTCCGATGCACTTCTGCAGGTTCACTGTATCCCTTGGACCTTCACATTGACCATGAAACACAGAATTTGCGTCGGAATTAAATGTAAGAGACACAATGCCGACATAAGAACAAGAAGACAGTGTCTTGTTACTGTCTATGTTTTGAGCGTATCCTGTGTCACAAGTTTTACATTCGATGCTCTTCTGCAGGTTCAGTGTATCCCTTCGAGCTTCACATTGACGATGAAACACAGAAATTGCATCGGAATTAAATATAAGAGACACAATGCCGACTTCAGTACAAGAAGGCAGAGTCTTCTTACTGTCTATTTTTTGAGCGTTTCCTCAGCCGCCAGTTTTACATTCCGATGCACCTCTGCAGGTTTACTCTATCCCTTGGACCTTCCCATTGACGATGTAACACGGAATTTGCATCGGAATTAAATATAAGAGGCACAATGGCGATTTAACTACAAGAAGAATGATTCTTCTTACTGTCAATGTTTTCAGCGTTTCCTGTGTCACCAGTTTTACACTCCGATGCACCTCCTCAGGTTTACTGTATCCCTTGGACCTTCACATTGACGATGAAACACAGAAATTGCATCGGAATTAAATATAAGAGACACTATGCCGTTTTAAGTACAAGAAGACTGAGTCTTCTTACTGCCTATGCTTTGAGCGTATCCTGTGTCACCAGTTCTACATTCCGATGCACCTCTGCATGTTTACTGTATCCCTTGGACCTTCACATTGACGAGGAAATACAGAAGTTGCATCGGAAGTAAATATAAGAGACACAATGCCGACTTAAGTACAAGAAGACTGAGTCTTCTTACTGTCTATGCTTTGAGCGTTTCCTGTGTAACCAGTTTTACATTCCGATGCACCTCTGCAGGTTTACTGTATCCCTTGGACCTTCACATTGACGATGAAACACAGAAATTGCATCGGTAGTAAATATAACAGACACAATGCCGACTTAAATACAAGAAGGCAGAGTCTTCTTACTGTCTATGTTTTGAGCGTTTCCTCTGTCACCAGTTTTACATTCCGATGCACCTCTGCAGCTTTACTGTATCCCTTGGACATTCTCATTGACGATGAAACACAGAAATTGCATCGGAATTAAATATAAGAGACACAATGTCGGCTTAAGTACAAGAAGACTGAGTTTTTTTACTGTGTATGTTTTCTAGCGTATCCTGTGTCACCAGGTTTACATTCAGATGCACCTCTGAAGGTTTGCTGTATCCCTTGGACCTTCACATTGACGATGAAACACAGAAATTGCATCGGTATTAAATATACGAGACACAGTGCCGACTTAAGTACAAGAAGACTGAGTCTTATTACTGTTTATGTTTTAAACGTACCTCTGTCGCCAGTTTTACATTCTGATGCACCTCTGCAGCTTTACTGTATCCCTTGGACCTTCACATTGACAAAGAAACACAGAAATTGCATCGGAATTACATATAAGAGACACAATGCCGACTTAAGTACAAAAAGACTGAGTTTTTTTATTGTCAATCTTTAGTGCGTTTCCTGTATCACCAGGTTTACTTTCCGATGCACTTCTGCAGGTTTACTGTATCCCTTGGACCTTCACATTGACGATGAAACACAGAATTTGCGTCGGAATTAAATGTAAGAGACACAATGCCGGCTTAAGTACAAGAAGACTGAGTCTTCTTACTCTCTTTGTTTTGAGCGTTTCCTGTGTCACCAGATTCACATTCGATGCTCTTCTGCAGGTTCACTGTATCCCTTGGATCTTCACATTCACGACGAAACACAGAAATTGCATCGGAATTAAAGATAAGAGACACAATGCCGACTTAAGTACCAGAAGACTGAGAGTTCTTACTGTCTATGTTTAGAGCGTTTTCCATGTCACGATTTTTACATTCCGATGCACCTCTGCAGGTTTACTGTATACCTTGGACCTTCCCATTGACGATGAAACACAGAAATTGCATCGGAATTAAATATAAGAGACACAATGCCGACTTCAGTACAAGAAGGCTGAGTCTTCTTACTGTCTATGTTTTGAGCGTTTCCTCTGTCGCCAGTTTTACATTCCGATGCACGTTCTCAGATTTACTGTATCCCTAGGACATTCACATTGACGATGAAACACAGAAATTACATCGGAATTAACTATAAGAGACACAATGCCAACTTCAGTACAAGAAGACTGTGTCTTCTTACTGTCTATGATTTGAGCGATTCCTGTGTCACCACTTTTACATTCCGATGCACCTCTGCTGGTTTACTGTATCCCTTGGACCATCACATTGACGATGATAGCCAGATATTGCATCGGTAGTAAATATAACAGACACAATGCCGAATTAAGTACAAGAAGAGTGAGTTCTCTTACTGTCTATGTTTTGAGCGTTTCCTGTGACACCAGTATTACATTCGATGCAACTTTGCAGGTTTACTGTATCCCTTGGACCTTCACATTGACGATGAAACACAGAAATTGCATCGGAATTAAATATAAGAGACACTATGCCGTCTTAAGTACAAGAAGACTGAGTCTTCTTACTGCCTATGTTTTGAGCGTATCCTGTGTCACCAGTTTTACATTCCGATGCACCTCTGCATGTTTACTGTATCCCTTGGACCTTCACATTGACGAGGAAATACAGAAATGCATCGGAAGTAAATATAAGAGACACAATGCCGACTTAAGTACAAGAAGACTGAGTCTTCTTACTGTCTATGTTTTGAGCGTTTCCTGTGTAACCAGTTTTACATTCCGATGCACCTCTGCAGGTTTACTGTATCCCTTGGACCTTCACATTGACGATGAAACACAGAAATTGCATCGGTAGTTAATATAACAGACACAATGCCGACTTAAATACAAGAAGGCAGAGTCTTCTTACTGTCTATGTTTTGAGGGTTTGCTCTGTCACCAGTTTTACATTCCGATGCACCTCTGCAGCTTTACTGTATCCCTTGGACCTTCTCAGTGACAATGAAACACAGCAATTGCATCGGAATTAAATATAAGTGACACAATGCCGACTTAAGTACCAGAAGACTGAGAGTTCTTACTGTCTATGTTTAGAGCGTTTTCCCTGTCACCATTTTTACATTCCGATGCACCTCTGCAGGTTTACTGTATACCTTGGACCTTCCCATTGACGATGAAACACAGAAATAGCATCGGAATTAAATATAAGAGACACAATGCCGACTTCAGTACAAGAAGGCTGAGTCTTCTTACTGTCTATGTTTTGAGCGTTTCCTCAGTCGCCAGTTTTACATTCCGATGCACCTCTGCAGGTTTACTGTATCCCTTGGACCTTCACACTGACGATGAAACACGGAATTTGCATCCTAATTAAATATAAGAGGCACAATGGCGATTGAAGTACAAGAAGAACGAGTCTTCTTAATGTCAATATTTTCAGTGTTTCCTGTGTCACCAGTTTTACATTCCGATGTACCTCTGCTGGTTTACTGTATCCCTTGGACGTTCACATTGACGATGAAACACAGAAATTGCATCGGAAGTATATATAACAGACACAATGCCGACTTACGTACACGAAGGCTGAATCTTCTTACTGTCTATGTTTTGAGCGTTTCCTCTGTCGCCAGTTTTACATTCCGATGCACGTTCTCAGATTTACTGTATCCCTAGGACATTCACATTGACGATGAAACACAGAAATTGCATCGGAATTAAATATAAGAGACACAATGCCAACTTCAGTACAAGAAGACTGTGTCTTCTTACTGTCTATGATGTGAGCGATTCCTGTGTCACCACTTTTACATTCCGATGCACCTCTGCTGGTTAACTGTATCCCTTGGACCTTCACATTGACGATGATAGGCAGATATTGCATCGGTAGTAAATATAACAGACACAATGCCGACTTAAGTACAAGAAGACTGAGTTCTCTTACTGTCTATGTTTTGAGCGCTTCCTGTGTCACCAGTATTACATTCGATGCACCTTTGCAGGTTTACTGTATCCCTTGGACCTTCACATTGACGATGAAACACAGAAATTGCATCGGAATTAAATATAAAGGACACTATGCCGTCTTAAGTACAAGAAGACTGAGTCTTCTTACTGTCTATGTTTTGAGCGTTTCCTGTGTAACCAGTTTTACATTCCGATGCACCTCTGCAGGTTTACTGTATCCCTTGGACCTTCACATTGACGATGAAACACAGAAATTGCATCGGTAGTTAATATAACAGACACAATGCCGACTTAAATACAAGAAGGCAGAGTCTTCTTACTGTCTATGTTTTGAGGGTTTGCTCTGTCACCAGTTTTACATTCCGATGCACCTCTGCAGCTTTACTGTATCCCTTGGACCTTCTCAGTGACAATGAAACACAGCAATTGCATCGGAATTAAATATAAGTGACACAATGCCGACTTAAGTACCAGAAGACTGAGAGTTCTTACTGTCTATGTTTAGAGCGTTTTCCCTGTCACCATTTTTACATTCCGATGCACCTCTGCAGGTTTACTGTATACCTTGGACCTTCCCATTGACGATGAAACACAGAAATAGCATCGGAATTAAATATAAGAGACACAATGCCGACTTCAGTACAAGAAGGCTGAGTCTTCTTACTGTCTATGTTTTGAGCGTTTCCTCAGTCGCCAGTTTTACATTCCGATGCACCTCTGCAGGTTTACTGTATCCCTTGGACCTTCACACTGACGATGAAACACGGAATTTGCATCCTAATTAAATATAAGAGGCACAATGGCGATTGAAGTACAAGAAGAACGAGTCTTCTTAATGTCAATATTTTCAGTGTTTCCTGTGTCACCAGTTTTACATTCCGATGTACCTCTGCTGGTTTACTGTATCCCTTGGACGTTCACATTGACGATGAAACACAGAAATTGAATCGGAAGTATATATAACAGACACAATGCCGACTTACGTACACGAAGGCTGAATCTTCTTACTGTCTATGTTTTGAGCGTTTCCTCTGTCGCCAGTTTTACATTCCGATGCACGTTCTCAGATTTACTGTATCCCTAGGACATTCACATTGACGATGAAACACAGAAATTGCATCGGAATTAAATATAAGAGACACAATGCCAACTTCAGTACAAGAAGACTGTGTCTTCTTACTGTCTATGATGTGAGCGATTCCTGTGTCACCACTTTTACATTCCGATGCACCTCTGCTGGTTAACTGTATCCCTTGGACCTTCACATTGACGATGATAGGCAGATATTGCATCGGTAGTAAATATAACAGACACAATGCCGACTTAAGTACAAGAAGACTGAGTTCTCTTACTGTCTATGTTTTGAGCGCTTCCTGTGTCACCAGTATTACATTCGATGCACCTTTGCAGGTTTACTGTATCCCTTGGACCTTCACATTGACGATGAAACACAGAAATTGCATCGGAATTAAATATAAAGGACACTATGCCGTCTTAAGTACAAGAAGACTGAGTCTTCTTACTGTCTATGTTTTGAGCGTTTCCTGTGTCACCAGTTTTACATTCCGATGCACCTTTGCATGTTTACTGTATCCCTTGGACTTTCACATTGACGATGAAGTACAGAAATTGCATCGGAAGTAAATATAAGAGACACAATGCCGACTTAAGTACAAGAAGACTTAGTCTTCTTACTGTCTATGTTTTGAGCGTTTCCTGTGTCACCAGTTTTACATTCCGATGCACCTCTGCAGGTGTACTGTATCCCTTGGACCTTCACATTGACGACGAAACACAGAAATTGCATCGGAATTAAATTTAAGGGACACACTGCCGAGTTAAGTACAAGAAGACTGAGTCTTCTTATTGTCTATGTTTTGAGCGTTTCCTCTGTCACCAGTTTTACATTCCGATGCACCTCTGCAGCTTTACAGTATCCCTTGGACCTTCTCATTGACGATGAAACACAGAAATTGCATCGGAATTAAATATAAGAGACACAATGCCGGCTTAAGTACAAGAAGACTGAGTTTTTTTACTGTCTATGTTTTCTAGCGTATCCTGTGTCACCAGGTTTACATTCCGATGCACCTCTGCAGGTTTGCTGTATCCCTTGGACCTTCACATTGACGATGAAACACAGAAATTGCATCGGAATTAAATATACGAGACACAGTGCCGACTTAAGTACAAGAAGACTAAGTCTTCTTTCTGTCTATGTTTTCAGCGTTTCCTCTGTCGCCAGTTTTACATTCTAATGCACCTCTGCATCTTTACTGTATCCCTTGGACCTTCACATTGACGATGAAACACAGAAATTGCATCGGAATTAAATATAAGAGACACTATGCCGTCTTAAGTACAAGAAGACTGAGTCTTCTTACTGCCTATGTTTTGAGCGTATCCTGTGTCACCAGTTTTACATTCCGATGCACCTCTGCATGTTTACTGTATCCCTTGGACCTTCACATTGACGAGGAAATACAGAAATTGCATCGGAAGTAAGTATAAGAGACACAATGCCGACTTAAGTACAAGAAGACTGAGTCTTCTTACTGTCTATGCTTTTAGCGTTTCCTGTGTAACCAGTTTTACATTCCGATGCTCCTCTGCAGGTTTTCTGTATCCCTTGGACCTTCACATGTGCGATGAAACACAGAAATTGCATCGGTAGTAAATATAACAGACACAATGCCGACTTAAATACAAGAAGGCAGAGTCTTCTTACTGTCTATGTTTTGAGCGTTTCCTCTGTCACCAGTTTTACATTCCGGTGCACCTCTGCAGCTTTACTGTATCCCTTGGACCTTCTCATTGACGATGAAACACAGAAATTGCATCGGAATTAAATATAAGAGACACAATGCCGGCTTAAGTACAAGAAGACTGAGTTTTTTTACTGTGTATGTTTTCTAGCGTATCCTGTGTCACCAGGTTTACATTCCGATGCACCTCTGAAGGTTTGCTGTATCCCTTGGACCTTCACATTGACGATGAAACACAGAAATTGCATCGGAATTAAATATACGAGACACAGTGCCGACTTAAGTACAAGAAGACTGAGTCTTATTACTGTCTATGTTTTGAGCGTACCTCTGTCGCCAGTTTTACATTCTGATGCACCTCTGCAGCTTTACTGTATCCCTTGGACCTTCACATTGACGAAGAAACACAGAAATTGCATCGGAATTACATATAAGAAACACAATGCCGACTTAAGTACAAAAAGACTGAGTTTTTTAATTGTCAATGTTTAGTGCGTTTCCTGTATCACCAGGTTTACTTTCCGATGCACTTCTGCAGGTTTACTGTATCCCTTGGACCTTCACATTGACGATGAAACACAGAATTTGCGTCGGAATTAAATGTAAGTGACACAATGCCGGCTTAAGTACAAGAAGACTGAGTCTTCTTACTCTCTATGTTTTGAGCGTTTTCTGTGTCACCAGATTCACATTCGATGCTCTTCCGCAGGTTCACTGTATCCCTTGGATCTTCACATTCACGACGAAACACAGAAATTGCATCGGAATTAAATATAAGAGACACAATGCCGACTTAAGTACAAGAAGACTGAGAGTTCTTACTGTCTATGTGTAGAGCGTTTTCCATGTCACCATTTTTACATTCCGATGCACCTCTGCAGGTTTACTGTATACCTTGGACCTTCCCATTGACGATGAAACACAGAAATTGCATCGGAATTAAATGTAAGAGACAAACATGCCGACTTAAGTACAAGAAGACTGAGTTCTCTTACTGTCTATGTTTTGAGCGCTTCCTGTGTCACCAGTATTACATTCGATGCACCTTTGCAGGTTTACTGTATCCCTTGGACCTTCACATTGACGATGAAACACAGAAATTGCATCGGAATTAAATATAAGGGACACTATGCCGTCTTAAGTACAAGAAGACTGAGTCTTCTTACTGTCTATGTTTTGAGCGTTTCCTGTGTCACCAGTTTTACATTCCGATGCACCTTTGCATGTTTACTGTATCCCTTGGACTTTCACATTGACGATGAAGTACAGAAATTGCATCGGAAGTAAATATAAGAGACACAATGCCGACTTAAGTACAAGAAGACTTAGTCTTCTTACTGTCTATGTTTTGAGCGTTTCCTGTGTCACCAGTTTTACATTCCGATGCACCTCTGCAGGTGTACTGTATCCCTTGGACCTTCACATTGACGACGAAACACAGAAATTGCATCGGAATTAAATTTAAGGGACACACTGCCGAGTTAAGTACAAGAAGACTGAGTCTTCTTATTGTCTATGTTTTGAGCGTTTCCTCTGTCACCAGTTTTACATTCCGATGCACCTCTGCAGCTTTACAGTATCCCTTGGACCTTCTCATTGACGATGAAACACAGAAATTGCATCGGAATTAAATATAAGAGACACAATGCCGGCTTAAGTACAAGAAGACTGAGTTTTTTTACTGTCTATGTTTTCTAGCGTATCCTGTGTCACCAGGTTTACATTCCGATGCACCTCTGCAGGTTTGCTGTATCCCTTGGACCTTCACATTGACGATGAAACACAGAAATTGCATCGGAATTAAATATACGAGACACAGTGCCGACTTAAGTACAAGAAGACTAAGTCTTCTTTCTGTCTATGTTTTCAGCGTTTCCTCTGTCGCCAGTTTTACATTCTAATGCACCTCTGCATCTTTACTGTATCCCTTGGACCTTCACATTGACGATGAAACACAGAAATTGCATCGGAATTAAATATAAGAGACACTATGCCGTCTTAAGTACAAGAAGACTGAGTCTTCTTACTGCCTATGTTTTGAGCGTATCCTGTGTCACCAGTTTTACATTCCGATGCACCTCTGCATGTTTACTGTATCCCTTGGACCTTCACATTGACGAGGAAATACAGAAATTGCATCGGAAGTAAGTATAAGAGACACAATGCCGACTTAAGTACAAGAAGACTGAGTCTTCTTACTGTCTATGCTTTTAGCGTTTCCTGTGTAACCAGTTTTACATTCCGATGCACCTCTGCAGGTTTTCTGTATCCCTTGGACCTTCACATGTGCGATGAAACACAGAAATTGCATCGGTAGTAAATATAACAGACACAATGCCGACTTAAATACAAGAAGGCAGAGTCTTCTTACTGTCTATGTTTTGAGCGTTTCCTCTGTCACCAGTTTTACATTCCGGTGCACCTCTGCAGCTTTACTGTATCCCTTGGACCTTCTCATTGACGATGAAACACAGAAATTGCATCGGAATTAAATATAAGAGACACAATGCCGGCTTAAGTACAAGAAGACTGAGTTTTTTTACTGTGTATGTTTTCTAGCGTATCCTGTGTCACCAGGTTTACATTCCGATGCACCTCTGAAGGTTTGCTGTATCCCTTGGACCTTCACATTGACGATGAAACACAGAAATTGCATCGGAATTAAATATACGAGACACAGTGCCGACTTAAGTACAAGAAGACTGAGTCTTATTACTGTCTATGTTTTGAGCGTACCTCTGTCGCCAGTTTTACATTCTGATGCACCTCTGCAGCTTTACTGTATCCCTTGGACCTTCACATTGACGAAGAAACACAGAAATTGCATCGGAATTACATATAAGAAACACAATGCCGACTTAAGTACAAAAAGACTGAGTTTTTTAATTGTCAATGTTTAGTGCGTTTCCTGTATCACCAGGTTTACTTTCCGATGCACTTCTGCAGGTTTACTGTATCCCTTGGACCTTCACATTGACGATGAAACACAGAATTTGCGTCGGAATTAAATGTAAGTGACACAATGCCGGCTTAAGTACAAGAAGACTGAGTCTTCTTACTCTCTATGTTTTGAGCGTTTTCTGTGTCACCAGATTCACATTCGATGCTCTTCCGCAGGTTCACTGTATCCCTTGGATCTTCACATTCACGACGAAACACAGAAATTGCATCGGAATTAAATATAAGAGACACAATGCCGACTTAAGTACAAGAAGACTGAGAGTTCTTACTGTCTATGTGTAGAGCGTTTTCCATGTCACCATTTTTACATTCCGATGCACCTCTGCAGGTTTACTGTATACCTTGGACCTTCCCATTGACGATGAAACACAGAAATTGCATCGGAATTAAATGTAAGAGACAAACATGCCGACTTAAGTACAAGAAGACTGAGTTCTCTTACTGTCTATGTTTTGAGCGCTTCCTGTGTCACCAGTATTACATTCGATGCACCTTTGCAGGTTTACTGTATCCCTTGGACCTTCACATTGACGATGAAACACAGAAATTGCATCGGAATTAAATATAAGGGACACTATGCCGTCTTAAGTACAAGAAGACTGAGTCTTCTTACTGTCTATGTTTTGAGCGTTTCCTGTGTCACCAGTTTTACATTCCGATGCACCTTTGCATGTTTACTGTATCCCTTGGACTTTCACATTGACGATGAAGTACAGAAATTGCATCGGAAGTAAATATAAGAGACACAATGCCGACTTAAGTACAAGAAGACTTAGTCTTCTTACTGTCTATGTTTTGAGCGTTTCCTGTGTCACCAGTTTTACATTCCGATGCACCTCTGCAGGTGTACTGTATCCCTTGGACCTTCACATTGACGACGAAACACAGAAATTGCATCGGAATTAAATTTAAGGGACACACTGCCGAGTTAAGTACAAGAAGACTGAGTCTTCTTATTGTCTATGTTTTGAGCGTTTCCTCTGTCACCAGTTTTACATTCCGATGCACCTCTGCAGCTTTACAGTATCCCTTGGACCTTCTCATTGACGATGAAACACAGAAATTGCATCGGAATTAAATATAAGAGACACAATGCCGGCTTAAGTACAAGAAGACTGAGTTTTTTTACTGTCTATGTTTTCTAGCGTATCCTGTGTCACCAGGTTTACATTCCGATGCACCTCTGCAGGTTTGCTGTATCCCTTGGACCTTCACATTGACGATGAAACACAGAAATTGCATCGGAATTAAATATACGAGACACAGTGCCGACTTAAGTACAAGAAGACTAAGTCTTCTTTCTGTCTATGTTTTCAGCGTTTCCTCTGTCGCCAGTTTTACATTCTAATGCACCTCTGCATCTTTACTGTATCCCTTGGACCTTCACATTGACGATGAAACACAGAAATTGCATCGGAATTAAATATAAGAGACACTATGCCGTCTTAAGTACAAGAAGACTGAGTCTTCTTACTGCCTATGTTTTGAGCGTATCCTGTGTCACCAGTTTTACATTCCGATGCACCTCTGCATGTTTACTGTATCCCTTGGACCTTCACATTGACGAGGAAATACAGAAATTGCATCGGAAGTAAGTATAAGAGACACAATGCCGACTTAAGTACAAGAAGACTGAGTCTTCTTACTGTCTATGCTTTTAGCGTTTCCTGTGTAACCAGTTTTACATTCCGATGCACCTCTGCAGGTTTTCTGTATCCCTTGGACCTTCACATGTGCGATGAAACACAGAAATTGCATCGGTAGTAAATATAACAGACACAATGCCGACTTAAATACAAGAAGGCAGAGTCTTCTTACTGTCTATGTTTTGAGCGTTTCCTCTGTCACCAGTTTTACATTCCGATGCACCTCTGCAGCTTTACTGTATCCCTTGGACCTTCTCATTGACGATGAAACACAGAAATTGCATCGGAATTACATATAAGAAACACAATGCCGACTTAAGTACAAAAAGACTGAGTTTTTTAATTGTCAATGTTTAGTGCGTTTCCTGTATCACCAGGTTTACTTTCCGATGCACTTCTGCAGGTTTACTGTATCCCTTGGACCTTCACATTGACGATGAAACACAGAATTTGCGTCGGAATTAAATGTAAGTGACACAATGCCGGCTTAAGTACAAGAAGACTGAGTCTTCTTACTCTCTATGTTTTGAGCGTTTTCTGTGTCACCAGATTCACATTCGATGCTCTTCCGCAGGTTCACTGTATCCCTTGGATCTTCACATTCACGACGAAACACAGAAATTGCATCGGAATTAAATATAAGAGACACAATGCCGACTTAAGTACAAGAAGACTGAGAGTTCTTACTGTCTATGTGTAGAGCGTTTTCCATGTCACCATTTTTACATTCCGATGCACCTCTGCAGGTTTACTGTATACCTTGGACCTTCCCATTGACGATGAAACACAGAAATTGCATCGGAATTAAATGTAAGAGACAAACATGCCGACTTAAGTACAAGAAGACTGAGTTCTCTTACTGTCTATGTTTTGAGCGCTTCCTGTGTCACCAGTATTACATTCGATGCACCTTTGCAGGTTTACTGTATCCCTTGGACCTTCACATTGACGATGAAACACAGAAATTGCATCGGAATTAAATATAAGGGACACTATGCCGTCTTAAGTACAAGAAGACTGAGTCTTCTTACTGTCTATGTTTTGAGCGTTTCCTGTGTCACCAGTTTTACATTCCGATGCACCTTTGCATGTTTACTGTATCCCTTGGACTTTCACATTGACGATGAAGTACAGAAATTGCATCGGAAGTAAATATAAGAGACACAATGCCGACTTAAGTACAAGAAGACTTAGTCTTCTTACTGTCTATGTTTTGAGCGTTTCCTGTGTCACCAGTTTTACATTCCGATGCACCTCTGCAGGTGTACTGTATCCCTTGGACCTTCACATTGACGACGAAACACAGAAATTGCATCGGAATTAAATTTAAGGGACACACTGCCGAGTTAAGTACAAGAAGACTGAGTCTTCTTATGGTCTATGTTTTGAGCGTTTCCTTTGTCACCAGTATTACATTCCGATGCACCTCTGCAGCTTTACAGTATCCCTTGGACCTTCTCATTGACGATGAAACACAGAAATTGCATCGGAATTGAATATAAGAGACACAATGCCGGCTTAAGTACAAGAAGACTGAGTTTTTTTACTGTCTATGTTTTCTAGCGTATCCTGTGTCACCAGGTTTACATTCCGATGCACCTCTGCAGGTTTGCTGTATCCCTTGGACCTTCACATTGACGATGAAACACAGAAATTGCATCGGAATTAAATATACGAGACACAGTGCCGACTTAAGTACAAGAAGACTAAGTCTTCTTTCTGTCTATGTTTTCAGCGTTTCCTCTGTCGCCAGTTTTACATTCTAATGCACCTCTGCATCTTTACTGTATCCCTTGGACCTTCACATTGACGATGAAACACAGAAATTGCATCGGAATTAAATATAAGAGACACTATGCCGTCTTAAGTACAAGAAGACTGAGTCTTATTACTGTCTATGTTTTGAGCGTACCTCTGTCGCCAGTTTTACATTCTGATGCACCTCTGCAGCTTTACTGTATCCCTTGGACCTTCACATTGACGAAGAAACACAGAAATTGCATCGGAATTACATATAAGAAACACAATGCCGACTTAAGTACCAGAAGACTGAGAGTTCTTACTCTCTATGTGTAGAGCGTTTTCCATGTCACCATTTTTACATTCCGATGCACCTCTGCAGGTTTACTGTATACCTTGGACCTTCCCATTGACGATGAAACACAGAAATTGCATCGGAATTAAATATAAGAGACACAATGCCGACTTCAGTACAAGAAGGCTGAGTCTTCTTACTGTCTATGTTTTGAGCGTTTCCTCTGTCGCCAGTTTTACATTCCGATGCACGTTCTCAGATTTACTGTATCCCTAGGACATTCACATTCACGATGAAACACAGAAATTGCATCGGAATTAACTATAAGAGACACAATGCCAACTTCAGTACAAGAAGACTGTGTCTTCTTACTGTGTATGATTTGAGCGATTCCTGTGTCACCACTTTTACATTCCGATGCACCTCTGCTGGTTTACTGTATCCCTTGGACCTTCACATTGACGATGATAGCCAGATATTGCATCGGTAGTAAATATAACAGACACAATGCCGAATTAAGTACAAGAAGACTGAGTTCTCTTACTGTCTATGTTTTGAGCGTTTCCTGTGACACCAGTATTACATTCGATGCAACTTTGCAGGTTTACTGTATACCTTGGACCTTCACATTGACGATGAAACACAGAAATTGCATCGGAATTAAATATAAGAGACACTATGCCGTCTTAAGTACAAGAAGACTGAGTCTTCTTACTGCCTATGTTTTGAGCGTATCCTGTGTCACCAGTTTTACATTCCGATGCACCTCTGCAGCTTTACTGTATCCCTTGGACCTTCTCAGTGTCAATGAAACACAGAAATCGCATCGGAATTAAATATAAGTGACACAATGCCGACTTAAGTACCAGAAGACTGAGAGTTCTTACTGTCTATGTTTAGAGCGTTTTCTCTGTCACCATTTTTACATTCCGATGCACCTCTGCAGGTTTACTGTATACCTTGGACCTTCCCATTGACGATGAAACACAGAAATTGCATCGGAATTAAATATAAGAGACACAATGCCGACTTCAGTACAAGAAGGCTGAGTCTTCTTACTGTCTATGTTTTGAGCGTTTCCTCAGTCGCCAGTTTTACATTCTGATGCACCTCTGCAGGTTTACTGTATCCCTTGGACCTTCACACTGACGATGAAACACGGAATTTGCATCCTAATTAAATATAAGAGGCTCAATGGCGATTGAAGTACAAGAAGAACGAGTCTTCTTAATGTCAATATTTTCAGCGTTTCCTGTGTCACCAGTTTTACATTCCGATGTACCTCTGCTGGTTTACTGTATCCCTTGGACGTTCACATTGACGATGAAACACAGAAATTGCATCGGAAGTATATATAACAGACACAATGCCGACTTACGTACACGAAGGCTGAATCTTCTTACTGTCTATGTTTTGAGCGTTTCCTCTGTCGCCAGTTTTACATTCCGATGCACGTTCTCAGATTTACTGTATCCCTAGGACATTCACATTGACGATGAAACACAGAAATTGCATCGGAATTAAATATAAGAGACACAATGCCAACTTCAGTACAAGAAGACTGTGTCTTCTTACTGTCTATGATGTGAGCGATTCCTGTGTCACCACTTTTACATTCCGATGCACCTCTGCTGGTTTACTGTATCCCTTGTACCTTCACATTGACGATGAAACACAGAAATTGCATCGGAATTAAATATACGAGACACAGTGCCGACTTAAGTACAAGAAGACTAAGTCTTCTTTCTGTCTATGCTTTGAGCGTTTCCTCTGTTGCCAGTTTTACATTCTAATGCACCTCTGCATCTTTACTGTAGCCCTTGGACCTTCACATTGACGATGAAACACAGAAATTGCATCGGAATTAAATATAAGAGACACTATGCCGTCTTAAGTACAAGAAGATTGAGTCTTGTTACTGCCTATGTTTTGAGCGTATCCTGTGTCACCAGTTTTACATTCCGATGCACCTCTGCATGTTTACTGTATCCCTTGGACCTTCACATTGACGAGGAAATACAGATATTGCATCGGAAGTAAATATAAGAGACACAATGCCGACTTAAGTACAAGAAGACTGAGTCTTCTTACTGTCTATGCTTTGAGCGTTTCCTGTGTAACCAGTTTTACATTCCGATGCACCTCTGCAGGTTTACTGTATCCGTTGGACCTTCACATTGACGATGAAACACAGAAATTGCATCGGTAGTAAATATAACAGACACAATGCCGACTTAAATACAAGAAGGCAGAGTCTTCTTACTGTCTATGTTTTGAGCGTTTCCTCTGTCACCAGTTTTACATTCCGATGCACCTCTGCAGCTTTACTGTATCCCTTGGACCTTCACATTGACGATGAAACACAGAATTTGCGTCGGAATTAAATGTAAGAGACACAATGCCGGCTTACGTACAAGAAGACTGAGAATTCTTACTCTCTATGTTTTGAGCGTTTCCTGTGTCACCAGATTCACATTCGATGCTCTTCTGCAGGTTCACTGTATCCCTTGGATCTTCACATTCACGACGAAACACAGAAATTGCATCGGAATTAAATATAAGAGACACAATGCCGACTTAAGTACCAGAAGACTGAGAGTTCTTACTGTCTATGTGTAGAGCGTTTTCCATGTCACCATTTTTACATTCCGATGCACCTCTGCAGGTTTACTGTATACCTTCGACCTTCCCATTGACGATGAAACACAGAAATTGCATCGGAATTAAATATAAGAGACACAATGCCGACTTCAGTACAAGAAGGCTGAGTCTTCTTACGGTCTATGTTTTGAGTGTTTCCTCTGTCGCCAGTTTTACAATTCGATGCACGTTCTCAGATTTACTGTATCCCTAGACATTCACATTGACGATGAAACACAGAAATTGCATCGGAATTAACTATAAGAGACACAATGCCTACTTCAGTACAAGAACACTGTGTCTTCTTACTGTCTATGATTTGAGCGACTCCTGTGTCACCACTTTTACATTCCGATGCACCTCTGCTGGTTTACTGTATCCCTTGGACCTTCACATTGACGATGATAGCCAGATATTGCATCGGTAGTAAATATAACAGACACAATGCCGAATTAAGTACAAGAAGACTGAGTTCTCTTACTGTCTATGTTTTGAACGTTTCCTGTGACACCAGTATTACATTCGATGCAACTTTGCAGGTTTACTATATCCCTTGGACCTTCACATTGACGATGAAACACAGAAATTGCATCGGAATTAAATATAAGAGACACTATGGCGTCTTAAGTACAAGAGGACTGAGTCTTCTTACTGCCTATGTTTTGAGCGTATCCTGTGTCACCAGTTTTACATTCCGATGCACCTCTGCATGTTTACTGTATCCCTTGGACCTTCACATTGACGAGGAAATACAGAAATGCATCGGAAGTAAATATAAGAGACACAATGCCGACTTAAGTACAAGAAGACTGAGTCTTCTTACTGTCTATGTTTTGAGCGTTTCCTGTGTAACCAGTTTTACATTCCGATGCATCTCTGCAGGTTTACTGTATCCCTTGGACCTTCACATTGACGATGAAACACAGAAATTGCATCGGTAGTAAATATAACAGACACAATGCCGACTTAAATACAAGAAGGCAGAGTCTTCTTACCGTCTATGTTTTGAGGGTTTGCTCTGTCACCAGTTTTACATTCCGATGCACCTCTGCAGCTTTACTGTATCCCTTGGACCTTCACATTGACGATGAAACACAGAAATTGCATCGGAATTAAATATACGAGACACAGTGCCGACTTAAGTACAAGAAGACTGAGTCTTATTACTGTCTATGTTTTGAGCGTACCTCTGTCGCCAGTTTTACATTCTGATGCACCTCTGCAGCTTTACTGTATCCCTTGGACCTTCACATTGACGAAGAAACACAGAAATTGCATCGGAATTACATATAAGAAACACAATGCCGACTTAAGTACCAGAAGACTGAGAGTTCTTACTCTCTATGTGTAGAGCGTTTTCCATGTCACCATTTTTACATTCCGATGCACCTCTGCAGGTTTACTGTATACCTTGGACCTTCCCATTGACGATGAAACACAGAAATTGCATCGGAATTAAATATAAGAGACACAATGCCGACTTCAGTACAAGAAGGCTGAGTCTTCTTACTGTCTATGTTTTGAGCGTTTCCTCTGTCGCCAGTTTTACATTCCGATGCACGTTCTCAGATTTACTGTATCCCTAGGACATTCACATTCACGATGAAACACAGAAATTGCATCGGAATTAACTATAAGAGACACAATGCCAACTTCAGTACAAGAAGACTGTGTCTTCTTACTGTGTATGATTTGAGCGATTCCTGTGTCACCACTTTTACATTCCGATGCACCTCTGCTGGTTTACTGTATCCCTTGGACCTTCACATTGACGATGATAGCCAGATATTGCATCGGTAGTAAATATAACAGACACAATGCCGAATTAAGTACAAGAAGACTGAGTTCTCTTACTGTCTATGTTTTGAGCGTTTCCTGTGACACCAGTATTACATTCGATGCAACTTTGCAGGTTTACTGTATACCTTGGACCTTCACATTGACGATGAAACACAGAAATTGCATCGGAATTAAATATAAGAGACACTATGCCGTCTTAAGTACAAGAAGACTGAGTCTTCTTACTGCCTATGTTTTGAGCGTATCCTGTGTCACCAGTTTTACATTCCGATGCACCTCTGCAGCTTTACTGTATCCCTTGGACCTTCTCAGTGTCAATGAAACACAGAAATTGCATCGGAATTAAATATAAGTGACACAATGCCGACTTAAGTACCAGAAGACTGAGAGTTCTTACTGTCTATGTTTAGAGCGTTTTCTCTGTCACCATTTTTACATTCCGATGCACCTCTGCAGGTTTACTGTATACCTTGGACCTTCCCATTGACGATGAAACACAGAAATTGCATCGGAATTAAATATAAGAGACACAATGCCGACTTCAGTACAAGAAGGCTGAGTCTTCTTACTGTCTATGTTTTGAGCGTTTCCTCAGTCGCCAGTTTTACATTCCGATGCACCTCTGCATGTTTACTGTATCCCTTGGACCTTCACATTGACGAGGAAATACAGATATTGCATCGGAAGTAAATATAAGAGACACAATGCCGACTTAAGTACAAGAAGACTGAGTCTTCTTACTGTCTATGCTTTGAGCGATTCCTGTGTAACCAGTTTTACATTCCGATGCACCTCTGCGGGTTTACTGTATCCCTTGGACCTTCACACTGACGATGAAACACGGAATTTGCATCCTAATTAAATATAAGAGGCTCAATGGCGATTGAAGTACAAGAAGAACGAGTCTTCTTAATGTCAATATTCAGCGTTTCCTGTGTCACCAGTTTTACATTCCGATGTACCTCTGCTGGTTTACTGTATCCCTTGGACGTTCACATTGACGATGAAACACAGAAATTGCATCGGAAGTATATATAACAGACACAATGCCGACTTACGTACACGAAGGCTGAATCTTCTTACTGTCTATGTTTTGAGCGTTTCCTCTGTCGCCAGTTTTACATTCCGATGCACGTTCTCAGATTTACTGTATCCCTAGGACATTCACATTGACGATGAAACACAGAAATTGCATCGGAATTAAATATAAGAGACACAATGCCAACTTCAGTACAAGAAGACTGTGTCTTCTTACTGTCTATGATGTGAGCGATTCCTGTGTCACCACTTTTACATTCCGATGCACCTCTGCTGGTTTACTGTATCCCTTGGACCTTCACATTGACGAGGAAATACAGATATTGCATCGGAAGTAAATATAAGAGACACAATGCCGACTTAAGTACAAGAAGACTGAGTCTTCTTACTGTCTATGCTTTGAGCGTTTCCTGTGTAACCAGTTTTACATTCCGATGCACCTCTGCAGGTTTACTGTATCCGTTGGACCTTCACATTGACGATGAAACACAGAAATTGCATCGGTAGTAAATATAACAGACACAATGCCGACTTAAATACAAGAAGGCAGAGTCTTCTTACTGTCTATGTTTTGAGCGTTTCCTCTGTCACCAGTTTTACATTCCGATGCACCTCTGCAGCTTTACTGTATACCTTCGACCTTCCCATTGACGATGAAACACAGAAATTGCATCGGAATTAAATATAAGAGACACAATGCCGACTTCAGTACAAGAAGGCTGAGTCTTCTTACGGTCTATGTTTTGAGCGTTTCCTCTGTCGCCAGTTTTACATTCCGATGCACGTTCTCAGATTTACTGTATCCCTAGGACATTCACATTGACGATGAAACACAGAAATTGCATCGGAATTAACTATAAGAGACACAATGCCAACTTCAGTACAAGAACACTGTGTCTTCTTACTGTCTATGATTTGAGCGACTCCTGTGTCACCACTTTTACATTCCGATGCACCTCTGCTGGTTTACTGTATCCCCTGGACCTTCACATTGTTGATGATAGCCAGATATTGCATCGGTAGTAAATATAACAGACACAATGCCGAATTAAGTACAAGAAGACTGAGTTCTCTTACTGTCTATGTTTTGAGCGTTTCCTGTGACACCAGTATTACATTCGATGCAACTTTGCAGGTTTACTATATCCCTTGGACCTTCACATTGACGATGAAACACAGAAATTGCATCGGAATTAAATATAAGAGACACTATGGCGTCTTAAGTACAAGAAGACTGAGTCTTCTTACTGCCTATGTTTTGAGCGTATCCTGTGTCACCAGTTTTACATTCCGATGCACCTCTGCATGTTTACTGTATCCCTTGGACCTTCACATTGACGAGGAAATACAGAAATGCATCGGAAGTAAATATAAGAGACACAATGCCGACTTAAGTACAAGAAGACTGAGTCTTCTTACTGTCTATGTTTTGAGCGTTTCCTGTGTAACCAGTTTTACATTCCGATGCATCTCTGCAGGTTTACTGTATCCCTTGGACCTTCACATTGACGATGAAACACAGAAATTGCATCGGTAGTAAATATAACAGACACAATGCCGACTTAAATACAAGAAGGCAGAGTCTTCTTACTGTCTATGTTTTGAGGGTTTGCTCTGTCACCAGTTTTACATTCCGATGCACCTCTGCAGCTTTACTGTATCCCTTGGACCTTCTCAGTGACAATGAAACACAGAAATTGCATCGGAATTAAATATAAGTGACACAATGCCGACTTAAGTACCAGAAGACTGAGAGTTCTTACTGTCTATGTTTAGAGCGTTTTCCCTGACACCATTTTTACATTCCGATGCACCTCTGCAGGTTTACTGTATACCTTGGACCTTCCCATTGACGATGAAACACAGAAATTGCATCGGAATTAAATATAAGAGACACAATGCCGAATTAAGTACAAGAAGACTGAGTTCTCTTACTGTCTATGTTTTGAGCGTTTCCTGTGACACCAGTATTACATTCGATGCATTTTTGCAGGTTTACTATATCCCTTGGACCTTCACATTGACGATGAAACACAGAAATTGCATCGGAATTAAATATAAGTGACACAATGCCGACTTAAGTACCAGAAGACTGAGAGTTCTTACTGTCTATGTTTAGAGCGATTTCCCTGTCACCATTTTTACATTCCGATGCACCTCTGCAGGTTTACTGTATCCCTTGGACCTTCACATTGACGATGAAACACAGAAATTGCATCGGTAGTAAATATAACAGACACAATGCCGACTTAAATACAAGAAGGCAGAGTCTTCTTACTGTCTATGTTTTGAGCGTTTCCTCAGTCGCCAGTTTTACATTCCGATGCACCTCTGCAGGTTTACTGTATCCCTTGGACCTTCACACTGACGATGAAACACGGAATTTGCATCCTAATTAAATATAAGAGGCACAATGGCGATTGAAGTACAAGAAGAACGAGTCTTCTTAATGTCAATATTTTCAGCGTTTCCTGTGTCACCAGTTTTACATTCCGATGTACCTCTGCTGGTTTACTGTATCCCTTGGACGTTCACATTGACGATGAAACACAGAAATTGCATCGGAAGTATATATAACAGACACAATGCCGACTTACGTACACGAAGGCTGAATCTTCTTACTGTCTATGTTTTGAGCGTTTCCTCTGTCGCCAGTGTTACATTCCGATGCACGTTCTCAGATTTACTGTATCCCTAGGACATTCACATTAACGATGAAGCACAGAAATTGCATCGGAATTAAATATAAGAGACACAATGCCAACTTCAGTACAAGAAGACTGTGTCTTCTTACTGTCTATGATGTGAGCGATTCCTGTGTCACCACTTCTACATTCCGATGCACCTCTGCTGGTTTACTGTATCCCTTGGACCTTCACATTGACGATGATAGCCAGATATTGCATCGGTAGTAAATATAACAGACACAATGCCGACTTAAGTACAAGAAGACTGAGTTCTCTTACTGTCTATGTTTTGAGCGTTTCCTGTGTCACCAGTATTACATTCGATGCACTTTTGCAGGTTTACTGTATCCCTTGGACCTTCACATTGACGATGAAACACAGAAATTGCATCGGAATTAAATATAAGGGACACTATGCCGTCTTAAGTACAAGAAGACTGAGTCTTCTTACTGTCTATGTTTTGAGCGTTTCCTGTGTCACCAGTTTTACATTCCGATGCACCTCTGCAGGTGTACTGTATCCCTTGGACCTTCACATTGACGACGAAACACAGAAATTGCATCGGAATTAAATTGAAGGGACACACTGCCGAGTTAAGTACAAGAAGACTGAGTCTTCTTATTGTCTATGTTTTGAGCGTTTCCTCTGTCACCAGTTTTACATTCCGATGCACCTCTGCAGCTTTACAGTATCCCTTGGACCTTCTCATTGACGATGAAATACAGAAATTGCATCGGAATTAAATATAAGAGACACAATGCCGGCTTAAGTACAAGAAGACTGAGTTTTTTTACTGTCTATGATTTCTATCGTATCCTGTGTCACCAGGTTTACATTCCGATGCACCTCTGCAGGTTTGCTGTATCCCTTGGACCTTCACATTGACGATGAAACACAGAAATTGCATCGGAATTAAATATAAGGGACACTATGCCGTCTTAAGTACAAGAAGACTGAGTCTTCTTACTCTCTATGTTTTGAGCGTTTCCTGTGTTACCAGATTCACATTCGATGCTCTTCTGCAGGTTCACTGTATCCCTTGGATCTTCACATTCACGACGAAACACAGAAATTGCATCGGAATTAAATATAAGAGACACTATGCCGACTTAAGTACAAGAAGACTGAGTCTTCTTATTGTCCATATTTGAGCGTTTCCTGCGTCACCACTTTTACATTCCGATGCACCTCTGCTGGTTTACTGTATCCCTTGGATCTTCACATTCACGATGAAACACAGAAATTGCATCGGAAGTATATATAACAGACACAATGCCGACTTACGTACACGAAGGCTGAATCTTCTTACTGTCTATGTTTTGAGCGTTTCCTCTGTCGCCAGTTTTACATTCCGATGCACGTTCTCAGATTTACTGTATCCCTAGGACATTCACATTGACGATGAAACACAGAAAATGCATCGGAATTAAATATAAGAGACACTATGCCGTCTTAAGTACAAGAAGACTGAGTCTTCTTACTGTCTATGTTTTGAGCGTTTCCTGTGTCACCAGTTTTACATTCCGATGCACCTTTGCATGTTTACTGTATCCCTTGGACTTTCACACTGACGATGAAGTACAGAAATTGCATCGGAAGTAAACATAAGAGACACAATGCCGAATTAAGTACAAGAAGACTGAGTCTTCTTACTGTCTATGTTTTGAGCGTTTCCTGTGTCACCAGTTTTACATTCCGATGCACCTCTGCAGGTGTACTGTATCCCTTGGACCTTCACATTGACGATGAAACACAGAAATTGCATCGGAATTAAATTTAAGGGACACACTGCCGAGTTAAGTACAAGAAGACTAAGTCTTCTTTCTGTCTATGATTTGAGCGTTTCCTCTGTCGCCAGTTTTACATTCTAATGCACCTCTGCAGCTTTACTGTATCCCTTGGACCTTCACATTGACGAAGAATCACAGAAATTGCATCGGATTAAATATAAGAGACACAATGCCGACTTAAGTACAAGAAGACTGAGGTTTTTTTACTGTCTATGTTTTGAGCGTTTCCTGTGTCACCAGATTCACATTCGATGCTCTTCTGCAGGTTCACTGTATCCCTTGGATCTTCACATTCACGACGAAACACAGAAATTGCATCAGAATTAAATATAAGAGACACTATGCCGACTTAAGTACCAGAAGACTGAGAGTTCTTACTGTCTAAATTTAGAGCGTTTTCCATGTCACCATTTTTACATTCGGATGCACCTCTGCAGGTTTACTGTATACCTTGGACCTTCCCATTGACGATGAAACACAGAAATTGCATCGGAATTAAATGTAAGAGACACAATGCCGACTTCAGTACAAGAAGGCTGAGTCTTCTTACTGTCTATGTTTTGAGCGTTTCCTCAGTCGCCAGTTTTACATTCCGATGCACCTCTGCAGGTTTACTGTATCCCTTGGACCTTCACATTGACGATGAAACACGGAAATTGCATCCTAATTAAATATAAGAGGCACAATGGCGATTTAAGTACAAGAAGAATGAGTCTTCTTAATGTCAATATTTTCAGCGATTCCTGTGTCACCAGTTTTACATTCCGATGCACCTCTGCTGGTTTACTGTATCCCTTGGACGTTCACATTGACGATGAAACACAGAAATTGCATCGTAAGTATATATAACAGACACAATGCCGACTTACGTACACGAAGGCTGAATCTTCTTACTGTCTATGTTTTGAGCGTTTCCTCTGTCGCCAGTTCTACATTCCGATGCACGTTCTCAGATTTACTGTATCCCTAGGACATTCACATTGACGATGAAACACAGAAATTGCATCGGAATTAAATATAGGGGCCACACTGCCGAGTTAAGTACAAGAAGACTGAGTCTTCTTATTGTCTATGTTTTGAGCGATTCCTCTGTCACCAGTTTTACATTCCGATGCACCTCTGCAGCTTTACAGTATCCCTTGGACCTTCTCATTGACGATGAAACACAGAAATTGCATCGGAATTAAATATAAGAGACACAATGCCGGCTTAAGTACAAGAAGACTGAGTTTTTTTACTGTCTATGTTTTCTAGCGTATCCTGTGTCACCAGGTTTACATTCCGATGCAACTCTGCAGGTTTGCTGTATCCCTTGGACCTTCACATTGACGATGAAACACAGAAATTACATCGGAATTAAATATACGAGACACAGTGCCGACATAAGTACAAGAAGACTAAGTCTTCTTTCTGTCTATGTTTTGAGCGTTTCCTCTGTCGCCAGTTTTACATTCTAATGCACCTCTGCAGCGTGACTGTATCCCTTGGACCTTCACATTGACGAAGAATTACAGAAATTGCATCGGAATTAAATATAAGAGACACAATGCCGACTTAAGTACAAGAAGACTGAGGTTTTTTTACTGTTTTTGTTTTGAGGGTTTCCTGTATCACCAGGTTTACATTACGATGCACTTCTGCAGGTTTACTGTATCCCTTGGACATTCACATTGACGATGAAAGACAGAAATTGAATCGGAATTAAATGTAAGAGACACAATGCCGACATAAGTACAAGAAGACTGAGTCTTCTTACTGTCTATGTTTTGAGCGTTTCCTGTGTCACCAGATTCACATTCGATGCACTTCTGCAGGTTCACTGTATCCCTTGGACCTTCACATTCACGACGAAACACAGAAATTGCATCGGAATTAAATATAAGAGACACAATGCCGACTTCAGCACAAGAAGGCTGAGTCTTCTTACCGTCTATGTTTTGAGCGTTTCCTCTGTCGCCAGTTTCACATTCCGATGCACCTCTGCAAGTTTGCTGTATCCCTTGGACCTTCACATTGACGATGAATTACAGAAATTGCGTCATAATTAAATATAAGAGACACAGTGCCGACTTAACTACAAGATGACTGAGTCTTCTTACTGACTATGTTTTGAGCGTTTCCTGTGTCACCAGTTTTACATTCCGATGCACCTCTGCATGTTTACTGTATCCCTTGGACCTTCACATTGACGATGAAACACAGAAATTGCATCGGAATTAAATGTAAGCGACACACTGCCGACTTAAGTACAAGAAGACTGATTCTTCATACTGTCTATGTTTTGAGCGATTCCTGTGTCACCACTTTTACATTCCGATGCACCTCTGCTGGTTTACTGTATCCCATGGACGTTCACATTGACGATGAAACACAGAAATTGCATCGGAAGTATATACAACAGACACAATGCCGACTTACGTACAAGAAGGATGAGTCTTCTTACTGTCTATGTTTTGAGCGTTTCCTCTGTCGCCAGTTTTACATTCCGATGCACGTCTGCAGATTTACAGTGTTCCTTGGACCTTCACATTAACGATGAAACACAGAAATTGCATCGGAATTAAATATAAGAGACACAATGCCAACTTAAGTACAAGAAGACTGAGTCTTCTTACTTTCTAAAGATATGAGCGATTCCTGTGTCACCACTGTTACATTCCGATGCACCTCTGCTGGTTTACTGTATCCCTTGGACCTTCACATTGACGATGAAACACAGATATTGCATCGGTAGTAAATATAACAGACACAATGCCGACTTAAATACAAGAAGGCTGAGTCTTCTTACTGTCTATGTTTTGAGCGTTTCCTCTGTCACCAGTTTTACATTCCGATGCACCTCTGCTGGTTTACCATATCCCTTGGACCTTCACATTGACGATGAAACACAGAAATTGCATCGGAATTAAATATAAGAGACACAATGCCGGCATAAGTACAAGAAGACTGACTTTTTTTACTGTCTATGTTTTCTAGCGTTTCCTGTGTCACCAGGTTTACATTCCGATGCACCTCTGCAGGTTTACTGTAACAATTGGACCCTATCATAGACGATGAAACACAGAAATTGCATCGGAATTAAATATAAGAGACGCAATGCCGACTTAAGTACAAGAAGTCTGAGTCCTCTTACCGTCTATGTTTTGAGCGTTTCCTGTGTCACCAGTTTGACATTCGATGCACCTCTGCAGGTTTACTGTATCCCTTGGACCTTCACATTGACGATGAAACACAGTAATTGCATCGGAAATAAATATATGAGACACAATGCCTACTTAAGTACAAGAGGACAGAGTCTTATTACTGTCTATGTTTTGAGCATTTTCGGTGTCACCAGTTTTACATTCCGATGCACATCTGCAGGTTTACTGTATCCCTTGAACCTTCCCATTGACGTTGAAACACGGAAATTGCATCGGAATTAAATATAAGAGACACACTGCCGACTTAAGTACAAGAAGACTGAGTCTTCTTATTGTCCATATTTGAGCGTTTCCTGCATCACCACTTTTACATTCCGATGCACCTCTGCTGGATTACTGTATGCCTTGGACCTTCGCATTGTTATGAAACACAGAAATTGCATCGGATGTAAATATAACACACAATGCCGACTTAAGTACTAGAAGATTGAGTATTCTTACTGTCTATGTTTTGAGCGTTTCGTCTGTCACCAGTTTTACATTCCGATGCAAATCTGCAGATTTACTGTATCCCTTGGACATTCACATTGACGATGAAACACAGAAATTGCAACGGAATTAAATATAAAAGAGACACAGTGCCGACTTAAGTACAAGAAGACTGAGTTTTTTTAATGTCTATGTTTTGAGCGTTTCCTGTGTCACCAGGTTTACATTCCGATGCACCTCTGCAGGTTTACTGTATCCGTTGGACCTTCACATAGACGATGAAACAGAGAAATTACATCAGAATTAAATATAAGAGACTCAATGCCGACTTAAGTACAAGAAGACTGAATCTTCTTACTGTCTATGTTTTGAGCGCTTCCGGAGTCACCAGTTTTACATTCGATGCACCTCTGCAGGTTTACTGTATCCCTTGGACCTTCACATTCACGACAAAACACAAAAATTGCATCGGAATTAAATGTAAGCGACGCAATGCCGACTTAAGTACCAGAAGACTTAGTGTCCTTACTGTCTATGTTTTGAGCGTTTCCTGTGTCACCAGTTTCACATTCCGATGCAACTTTGCAGGTTTACTGTATCCCTTGCACCTTCACATTGACGATGAAACACGGAATTTGCAACCGAATTAAATATAAGAGGCACAATGGCTATTTACGTACATGAAGAATGAGTCTTCTTACTGTCTATATTATCAGCGTTTCCTGTGTCACCAGTTTTACATTCCGATGCACCTCCTCAGGTTTACAGTATCCCTTGGACCTTCAAATTGACGATGAAACAAAGAAATTGCATCGGAATTAAATGTAAGCGACACAGTACCGACTTAAGTACAAGAAGACTGACTTTTTTTACTGTCTATGATTTGAGCGTTTCCTGTATCACCAGGTTTACATTCCGATGCACTTCTGCAGGTTTACTGTATCCCTTGGACCTTCACATTGACCATGAAACACAGAATTTGCGTCGGAATTAAATGTAAGAGACACAATGCCGACTTGAGAACAAGAGGACTGTGTCTTCTTACTGTCTATGTTTTGAGCGTTTCCTGTGTCACAAGTTTTACATTCGATGCTCTTCTGCAGGTTCACTGTATCCCTTCGAGCTTCACATTGACGATGAAACACAGAAATTGCATCGGATTTAAATATAAGAGACACAATTCCGACTTCAGTACATGAAGGCAGAGTCTTCTTACTGTCTATATTTTGAGCGTTTCCTCAGTCGCCAGATTTACATTCCGATGCACCTCTGCAGGTTTACTCTATCCCTTGGACCTTCCCATTGACGATGAATCACGGAATTTGCATCGGAATTAAATATAAGAGGCACAATGGCGATTTAAGTACAAGGAGAATAATTCTTCTTACTGTCAATGCTTTCAGCGTTTCCTGTGTCACCAGTTTTACACTCCGATGCACCTCCTCAGGTTTACTGTATCCCTTGGACCTTCACATTGAAGATGAAACACAGAAATTGCATCGGAATTAAATATAAGAGACACACCGCCGACTTAAGTACAAGAAGACTGTGTCTTCTTACTCTCTATGTTTTGAGCGATTCCTCTGTCACCAGTTTAACATTCCGATGCACCTCTGCAGGTTTACTGTATCCCTTGGACCTTCATATTGACGATGAAACACAGAAATTGCATCGGAATTAAATGTAAGCGACACAGTACCGACTTAAGTACAAGAAGACTGAGTCTACTTACTGTCTATGTTTTGAGCGATTCCTGTGTCACCAGTTTTACATTCCGATGCACCTCTGCAGGTTTACAGTATCCCTTGGACGTTCACATTGACGATGAAACACAGGAATTGCGTCGGAAGTATATATAACAGACACAATGCCGACTTACGTACAAGAAGGCTGAGTCTTCTTACTGTCTATGCTTTGAGCGTTTCCTCTGTCGCCAGTTTTACATTCCGATGCACGTCCTCACATTTACTGTATTCCTTGGACCTTCACATTGACGATGAAACACAGAAATTGCATCGGAATGAAATATAAGAGACACTATGCCGTCTTAAGTACAAGAAGACTGAGTCTTCTTACTGCCTATGTTTTGAGCGTATCCTGTGTCACCAGTTTTACATTCCGATGCACCTCTGCATGTTTACTGTATCCCTTGGAAATTCACATTGACGAGGAAATACAGAAATTGCAGCGGAAGTAAATATAAGAGACACAATGCCGACTTAAGTACAAGAAGACTTAGTCTTCTTACTGTCTATGTTTGAGCGTTTCCTGTGTAACCAGTTTCACATACCGATGCACCTCTGCAGGTTTACTGTATCCCTTGGACCTTCACATTGACGATGAAACACAGAAATTGCATCGGTAATAAATATAACAGACACAATGCCGACTTAAATACAAGAAGGCAGAGTCTTCTTACTGTCTATGTTTTGAGCGTTTCCTCTGTCACCAGTTTTACATTCCGATGCACCTCTGCAGCTTTACTGTATCCCTTGGACCTTCTCATTGACGATGAAACACAGATATTGCATCGGAATTAAATATAAGAGACACAATGCCGGCTTAAGGACATAAAGACTGAGTTTTTTTACTGTGTATGTTTTTTAGCGTATCCTGTGTCACCAGGTTTACATTCCGATGCACCTTTGCATGTTTATTGTATCCCTTGGACCTTCACATTGACGATGAAACACAGAAATTGCATCGGAATTAAATATACGAGACACAGTGCCGACTTAAGTACAAGAAGACTGAGTCTTATTACTGTCTTTGTTTTGAGCGTACCTCTGTTGCCAGTTTTACATTCTGATGCACCTCTACAGCTTTACTGTATCCGTTGGACCTTCACATTGACGAAGAAACACAGAAATTGCATCGGAATTACATATAAGAGACACAATGCCGACTTAAGTACATAAAGACTGAGTTTTTTTTACTGTCAATGTTTAGTGCGTTTCCTGTATCACCAGGTTTACATTCCGATGCACTTCTGCAGGTTTACTGTATCCCTTGGACCTTCACATTGACGATGAAACACAGAATTTGCATCGGAATTAAATGAAAGAGACAATATGCCGACTTAAGTACAAGAAGACTGAGTCTTCTTACTCTCTATGTTTTGAGCGTTTCCTGTGTCACCAGATTCACATTCGATGCTCTTCTGCAGGTTCACTGTATCCCTTGGATCTTCACATTCACGACGAAACACAGAAATTGCATCGGAATTAAATAAAAGAGACACAATGCCGACTTAAGTACCAGAATGAGAGTTCTTACTGTCTATGATTAGAGCGTTTTTCATGTCACCATTTTTACATTCCGATGCACCTCTGCAGGTTTACTGTATACCTTGGACCTTCCCATTGACGATGAAACACAGAAATTGCATCGGAATTAAATATAAGAGACAAAATGCCGACTTCAGTACAGGAAGGCTGAGTCTTCTTACTGTCTATGTTTTGAGCGTTTCCTCAGTCGCCAGTTTTACATTCCGATGCACCTCTGCAGGTTTACTGTATCCCTTGGACGTTCACATTGACGATGAAACACAGAAATTGCATCGGAAGTATATATAACAGACACAATGCCGACTTACGTACACGAAGGCTGAATCTTCTTACTGTCTATGTTTTGAGCGTTTCCTCTGTCGCCAGTTTTACATTCCGATGCACGTTCTCAGATTTACTGTATCCCTAGGACATTCACATTGACGATGAAACACAGAAATTGCATCGGAATTAAATATAAGAGACACAATGCCAACTTCAGTACAAGAAGACTGTGTCTTCTTACTGTCTATGATTTGAGCGATTCCTGTGTCACCACTTTTACATTCCGATGCACCTCTGCTGGTTTACTGTATCCCTTGGACCTTCACATTGATGATGATAGCCAGATATTGCATCGGTAGTAAATATAACAGACACAATGCCGACATAAGTACAAGAAGACTGAGTTCTCTTACTGTCGATGTTTTGAGCGTTTCCTGTGTCACCAGTATTACATTCGATGCACCTTTGCAGGTTTACTGTATCCCTTGGACCTTCACATTGAAGATGAAACACAGAAATTGCATCGGAATTAAATATAAGGGACACTATGCCGTCTTAAGTACAAGAAGACTGAGTCTTCTTACTGGCTATGTTTTGAGCGTTTACTGTGTCACCAATTTGACATTCTGATGCACCTCTGCAGGTTTACTGTATCCCTTGGACCTTCACATTGACGATGAAACACAGAAATTGCATCGGAATTAAATATAAGAGACGCAATGGCCACTTAAGTAAAAGAAGACTGAGTCTTCATACTGTCTATGTTTTGAGTGTTTCCTGTGTAACCAGTTTTACATTCCGTAGCACCTCCGCAGGTTTACTGTATGCCTTGGACCTTCACATTGACGATGAAACACAGAAATTGCATCGGAATTAAATATAAGAGACACTATGCCTTCTTAAGTTCAAGAAGACTGAGTCTTCTTACTGTCTATGTTTTGAGCGTTTCCTGTGTCACCAATTTTACATTCCGATGCACCTCTGCATGTTTACTGTACCCCTTTGACCTTCACAGTGACGATGTAACACAGAAATTGCATAGGAATTAAATGAAACAGACACACTGCCGACTCAAGTACAAGAAGGCTAAGTCTTCTTACTGACCATGAATTGAGCGATTCCTGTGTCACCACTTTTACATTCCGATGCACCTCGGCTGGTTTACTATATCCCTTGGACCTTCACATTGACGATGAAACACAGAAATTGCAGCGGAAACATATATAAAAGACACTATGCCCTCTTAAGTACAAGAAGACTGAGTCTTCTTACTGTCTATGTTTTGAGCGTTTCCTGTGTCACCAGTTTCACATTCGATGCACTTCTGCAGGTTCACTGTATCCCTTGGACCTTCACATTCACGACGAAACACAGAAATTGCATCGGAATTAAATATAAGAGACACAATGCCGACTTAAGTACCAGAAGACTGAGAGTTCTTACTGTCTATGATTTGAGCGTTTCCTGTGTCACCATTTTTACATTCCGATTCACCTCTGCAGGTTTACTGTATACCTTGGACCTTCGCATTGACGATGAATCACAGTAATTGCATCGGAATTAAATATGAGAGACACAATGCCGACTTCAGCACAAGAAGGTTGAGTCTTCTTACTGTCTATGTTTTGAGCGTTTCCTCTGTCGCCAGGTTCACATTCCGATGCACCTCTGCAAGTTTGCTGTATCCCTTGGACCTTCACATTGACGATGAATTACAGAAATTGCGTCATAATTAAATATAAGAGACACAGTGCCGACTTAACTACAAGATGACTGAGTCTTCTTACTGACTGTGTTTTGAGCGTTTCCTGTGTCACCAGTTTTACATTCCGATGCACCTCTGCATGTTTACTGTATCCCTTGGACCTTCACATTGACGATGAAACACAGAAATTGCATCGGAATTAAATATAAGAGACACAATGCCGGCATAAGTACAAGAAGACTGAGTTTTTGTACTGTCTATGTTTTCTAGCGTTTCCTGTGTCACCAGGTTTACATTCCGATGCACCTCTGCAGGTTTACTGTAACAATTGGACCCTCTCATAGACGATGAAACACAGAAATTGCATCCGAATTAAATATAAGAGGCTCAATGGCGATTTAAGTACAAGAAGAATGAGTCTTCTTACTGTCAATATTTTCAGCGTTTCCTGTGTCACCAGTTTTACATTCCGATGCACCTCTGCAGGTTCACTGTATCCCTTGGACCTTCACATTGACGATGAAACACAGAAATTGCATCGGAATTAAATGTAAGCGACACACTGCCGACTTAAGTACAAGAAGACTGATTCTTCATACTGTCTATGATATGAGCGATTCCTGTGTCACCACTGTTACATTCCGATGCACCTCTGCTGGTTTACTGTATCCCTTGGACCTTCACATTGACGATGAAACACAGATATTGCGTCGGTAGTAAATATAACAGACACAATGCCGACATAAATACAAGAAGGCTGAGTCTTCTTACTGTCTATGTTTTGAGCGTTTCCTGTGTCACCAGTTTTACATTCCGAAGTACCTCTGCATGTTTACTGTATCCCTTGGACCTTCACATTGACGAGGAAATACAGACATTGCAGCGGAAGTAAATATAAGAGACACAATGCCGACTTAAGTACAAGAAGACTGAGTCTTCTTACTGTCTATGTTTGAGCGTTTCCTGTGTAACCAGTTTTACATTCCGATGCACCTCTGCATGTTTACTGTATCCCTTGGACCTTCACATTGACGATGAAACACAGAAATTGCATCGGTAATAAATATAACAGACACAATGCCGACTTAAATACAAGAAGGCAGAGTCTTCTTACTGTCTATGTTTTGAGCGTTTCCTCTGTCACCAGTTTTACATTCCGATGCACCTCTGCAGCTTTACTGTATCCCTTGGACCTTCTCATTGACGATGAAACACAAATTGCATGGGAATTAAATAAAAGAGACACAATGCCGGCTTAAGTACATGAAGACTGAGTTTTTTTACTGTGTATGTTTTTTAGCGTATCCTGTGTCACCAGGTTTACATTCCGATGCACCTCTGAAGGTTTGCTGTTCCCTTGGACCTTCACATTGACGATGAAACACAGAAATTGCATCGGAATTAAATATACGAGACACAGTGCCGACTTCAGTACAAGAAGACTGAGTCTTATTACTGTCTTTGTTTTGAGCGTACCTCTGTTGCCAGTTTTACATTCTGATGCACCTCTACAGCTTTACTGTATCCCTTGGACCTTCACATTGACGAAGAAACACAGAAATTGCATCGGAATTACATATAAGAGACACAATGCCGACTTAAGTACAAAAAGACTGAGTTTTTTTTACTGTCAATGTTTAGTGCGTTTCCTGTATCACCAGGTTTACATTCCGATGCACTTCTGCAGGTTTACTGTATCCCTTGGACCTTCACATTGACGATGAAACACAGAATTTGCATCGGAATTAAATGTAAGAGACACAATGCCGACTGAAGTACAAGAAGACTGAGTCTTCTTACTCTCTATGTTTTGAGGGTTTCCTGTGTCACCAGATTCACGTTCGATGCTCTTCTGCAGGTTCACTGTATCCCTTGGATGCTCACATTCAGGACGAAACACAGAAATTGCATCGGAATTAAATATAAGAGACACAATGCCGACTTAAGTACCAGAAGACTGAGAGTTCTTACTGTCTATGTTTAGAGCGTTTTCCATGTCACCATTTTTACATTCCGATGCACCTCTGCAGGTTTACTGTATACCTTGGACCTTCCCATTGACGATGAAACACAGAAATTGCATCGGAATTAAATATAAGAGACAAAATGCCGACTTCAGTACAAGAAGGCTGAGTCTTCTTACTGTCTATGTTTTGAGCGTTTCCTCAGTCGCCAGTTTTACATTCCGATGCACCTCTGCATGTTTACTGTATCCCTTGGACGTTCACATTGACGATGAAACACAGAAATTGCATCGGAAGTATATATAACAGACACAATGCCGACTTACGTACACGAAGGCTGAATCTTCTTACTGTCTATGTTTTGAGCGTTTCCTCTGTCGCCAGTTTTACATTCCGATGCACGTTCTCAGATTTACTGTATCCCTAGGACATTCACATTGACGCTGAAACACAGAAATTGCATCGGAATTAAATATAAGAGACACAATGCCAACTTCAGTACAAGAAGACTGTGTCTTCTTACTGTCTATGATTTGAGCGATTCCTGTGTCACCACTTTTACATTCCGATGCACCTCTGCTGGTTTACTGTATCCCTTGGACCTTCACATTGACGATGATAGCCAGATATTGCATCGGTAGTAAATATAACAGACACAATGCCGACTTAAGTACAAGAAGACAGAGTTCTCTTACTGTCTATGTTTTGAGCGTTTCCTGTGTCACCAGTATTATATTCGATGCACCTTTGCAGGTTTACTGTATCCCTTGGACCTTCACATTGACGATGAAACACAGAAATTGCATCGGAATTAAATATAGGGGACACTATGCCGTCTTAAGTACAAGAAGACTGAGTCTTCTTACTGTCTATGATTTGAGCGTTTCCTGTGTCACCAGTTTTATATTCCGATGCACCTTTGCATGTTTACTGTATCCCTTGGACTTTCACATTGACGATGAA
Source organism: Schistocerca nitens (assembly GCF_023898315.1). Classification (NCBI taxonomy): domain Eukaryota; kingdom Metazoa; phylum Arthropoda; class Insecta; order Orthoptera; family Acrididae; genus Schistocerca; species Schistocerca nitens. Next base: position 13,133,678 of record NC_064621.1, on the reverse strand, counting down.
GTACAGAAATTGCATCGGAAGTAAATATAAGAGATACAATGCCGACTTAAGTACAAGAAGACTGACTCTTCTTACTGTCTATGTTTTGAGCGTTTCCTGCGTCACCAGTTTTACATTCCGATGCACCTCTGCAGGTGTACTGTATCCTTTGGACCATCACATTGACGATGAAACACAGAAATTGCATCGAAATTAATTTTAAGGGACACACTGCCGAGTTAAGTACAAGAAGACTGAGTCTTCTTATTGTCTATGTTTTGAGCGTTTCCTCTGTCACCAGTTTTACATTCCGATGCACCTCTACAGCTTTACAGTATCCCTTGGACCTTCTCATTGACGATGAAACACAGAAATTGCATCGGAATTAAATATACGAGACACAGTGTCGACTTAAGTACAAGAAGACTGAGTCTTCTTTCTGTCTATGTTTTGAGCGTTTCCTCTGTCGCCAGTTTTACATTCTAATGCACCTCTGCACCTTTACTGTATTCCTTGGACCTTCACATTGACGAAGAAACACAGAAATTGCATCGGAATTAAATATAAGAGACACAATGCCGACTTAACTACAAGAAGACTGAGTTTTTTTACTCTCTATGTTTTGAGGGTTTCCTGTGTCACCATTTTTACATTCCGATTCACCTCTGCAGGTTTACTGTATACCTTGGACCTTCGCATTGACGTTGAAACACAGTAATTGCTTCGGAATTAAATATAAGAGACACAATGCCGACTTCAGCACAAGAAGGCTGAGTCTTCTTAATGTCTATGTTTTGAGCGTTTCCTCTGTCGCCAGGTTCACATTCCGATGCACCTCTGCAAGTTTGCTGTATCCCTTGGACCTTCACATTGACGATGAATTACAGAAATTGCGTCATAATTAAATATAAGAGACACAGTGCCGACTCAACTACAAGATGAATGAGTCTTCTTACTGACTATGTTTTGAGCGTTTCCTGTGTCACCAGTTTTACATTCCGATGCACCTCTGCATGTTTACTGTATCCCTTGGACCTTCACATTGACGATGAAACACAGAAATTGCATGGGAATTAAATAAAAGAGACACAATGCCGGCTTAAGTACATGAAGACTGAGTTTTTTTACTGTGTATGTTTTTTAGCGTATCCTGTGTCACCAGGTTTACATTCCGATGCACCTCTGAAGGTTTGCTGTATCCCTTGGACCTTCACATTGACGATGAAACACAGAAATTGCATCGGAATTAAATATACGAGACACAGTGCCGACTTAAGTACAAGAAGACTGAGTCTTATTACTGTCTTTGTTTTGAGCGTACCTCTGTTGCCAGTTTTACATTCTGATGCACCTCTACAGCTTTACTGTATCCCTTGGAGCTTCACATTGACGAAGAAACACAGAAATTGCATCGGAATTACATATAAGAGACACAATGCCGACTTAAGTACAAAAAGACTGAGTTTTTTTTACTGTCAATGTTTAGTGCGTTTCCTGTATCACCAGGTTTACATTCCGATGCACTTCTGCAGGTTTACTGTATCCCTTGGACCTTCACATTGACGATGAAACACAGAATTTGCATCGGAATTAAATGTAAGAGACACAATGCCGACTTAAGTACAAGAAGACTGAGTCTTCTTACTCTCTATGTTTTGAGGGTTTCCTGTGTCACCAGATTCACGTTCGATGCTCTTCTGCAGGTTCACTGTATCCCTTGGATGCTCACATTCAGGACGAAACACAGAAATTGCATCGGAATTAAATATAAGAGACACAATGCCGACTTAAGTACCAGAAGACTGAGAGTTCTTACTGTCTATGTTTAGAGCGTTTTCCATGTCACCATTTTTACATTCCGATGCACCTCTGCAGGTTTACTGTATACCTTGGACCATCCCATTGACGATGAAACACAGAAATTGCATCGGAATTAAATATAAGAGACAAAATGCCGACTTCAGTACAAGAAGGCTGAGTCTTCTTACTGTCTATGTTTTGAGCGTTTCCTCAGTCGCCAGTTTTACATTCCGATGCACCTCTGCATGTTTACTGTATCCCTTGGACGTTCACATTGACGATGAAACACAGAAATTGCATCGGAAGTATATATAACAGACACAATGCCGACTTACGTACACGAAGGCTGAATCTTCTTACTGTCTATGTTTTGAGCGTTTCCTCTGTCGCCAGTTTTACATTCCGATGCACGTTCTCAGATTTACTGTATCCCTAGGACTTTCACATTGACGCTGAAACACAGAAATTGCATCGGAATTAAATATAAGAGACACAATGCCAACTTCAGTACAAGAAGAGTGTGTCTTCTTACTGTCTATGATTTGAGCGATTCCTGTGTCACCACTTTTACATTCCGATGCACCTCTGCTGGTTTACTGTATCCCTTGGACCTTCACATTGACGATGATAGCCAGATATTGCATCGGTAGTAAATATAACAGACACAATGCCGACTTAAGTACAAGAAGACAGAGTTCTCTTACTGTCTATGTTTTGAGCGTTTCCTGTGTCACCAGTATTATATTCGATGCACCTTTGCAGGTTTACTGTATCCCTTGGACCTTCACATTGACGATGAAACACAGAAATTGCATCGGAATTAAATATAGGGGACACTATGCCGTCTTAAGTACAAGAAGACTGAGTCTTCTTACTGTCTATGATTTGAGCGTTTCCTGTGTCACCAGTTTTATATTCCGATGCACCTTTGCATGTTTACTGTATCCCTTGGACTTTCACATTGACGATGAAGTACAGAAATTGCATCGGAAGTAAATATAAGAGATACAATGCCGACTTAAGTACAAGAAGACTGACTCTTCTTACTGTCTATGTTTTGAGCGTTTCCTGCGTCACCAGTTTTACATTCCGATGCACCTCTGCAGGTGTACTGTATCCTTTGGACCATCACATTGACGATGAAACACAGAAATTGCATCGGAATTAATTTTAAGGGACACACTGCCGAGTTAAGTACAAGAAGACTGAGTCTTCTTATTGTCTATGTTTTGAGCGTTTCCTCTGTCACCAGTTTTACATTCCGATGCACCTCTACAGCTTTACAGTATCCCTTGGACCTTCTCATTGACGATGAAACACAGAAATTGCATCGGAATTAAATATACGAGACACAGTGTCGACTTAAGTACAAGAAGACTGAGTCTTCTTTCTGTCTATGTTTTGAGCGTTTCCTCTGTCGCCAGTTTTACATTCTAATGCACCTCTGCACCTTTACTGTATTCCTTGGACCTTCACATTGACGAAGAAACACAGAAATTGCATCGGAATTAAATATAAGAGACACAATGCCGACTTAACTACAAGAAGACTGAGTTTTTTTACTGTCTATGTTTTGAGGGTTTCCTGTGTCACCATTTTTACATTCCGATTCACCTCTGCAGGTTTACTGTATACCTTGGACCTTCGCATTGACGATGAAACACAGTAATTGCTTCGGAATTAAATATAAGAGACACAATGCCGACTTCTGCACAAGAAGGCTGAGTCATCTTAATGTCTATGTTTTGAGCGTTTCCTCTGTCGCCAGGTTCACATTCCGATGCACCTCTGCAAGTTTGCTGTATCCCTTGGACCTTCACATTGACGATGAATTACAGAAATTGCGTCATAATTAAATATAAGAGACACAGTGCCGACTCAACTACAAGATGAATGAGTCTTCTTACTGACTATGTTTTGAGCGTTTCCTGTGTCACCAGTTTTACATTCCGATGCACCTCTGCATGTTTACTGTATCCCTTGGAGCTTCACATTGACGATGAAACACAGAAATTGCATCGGAATTAAATATAAGAGACACAATGCCGGCATAAGTACAAGAAGACTGAGTTTTTGTACTGTCTATGTTTTCTAGCGTTTCCTGTGTCACCAGGTTTACATTCCGATGCACCTCTGCAGGTTTACTGTAACAATTGGACCCTCTCATAGACGATGAAACACAGAAATTGCATCCGAATTAAATAAAAGAGGCACAATGGCGATTTAAGTACAAGAAGAATGAGTCTTCTTACTGTCAATATTTTCAGCGTTTCCTCTGGCACCAGTTTTACATTCCGATGCACATCTTCAGGTTTACTATATCCCTTGGACCTTCACATTGAAGATGAAACACCGAAATTGCATCGGAATTAAATATAAGAGACACACGGCCGACTTAAGTACAAGAAAACTGTGTCTTCCTACTGTCTATGCTTTGAGCGTTTCCTGTGTCACCAGTTTTACATTCCGATGCACCTCTGCAGGTCTACTGTATCCCTTGGACCTTCCCATTGACGATGAAACACAGAAATTGCATCGGAATTAAATGTAAGCGACACACTGCCGACTTAAGTACAAGAAGACTGATTCTTCATACTGTCTATGATATGAGCGGTTCCTGTGTCACCACTGTTACATTCCGATGCACCTCTGCTGGTATACTGTATCCCTTGGACCTTCACATTGACGATGAAACACAGATATTGCATCGGTAGTAAATATAACAGACACAATGCCGACATAAATACAAGAAGGCTGAGTCTTCTTACTGTCTATGTTTTGAGCGTTTCCTCTGTCACCAGTTTTACATTCCGATGCACCTCTGCAGGTTTACTGTATCCCTTGGACCTTCACATTCACGACGAAACACAGAAATTGCATCGGAATTAAATGTAAGCGACGCAATGCCGACTTAAGTACCAGAAGATAGAGTGTCCTTACTGTCTATGTTTTGAGCGTTTCCTGTGTCACCAGTTTCACATTCCGATGCACCTTTGCAGGTTTACTGTATCCCTTGCACCTTCACATATACGATGAAACACGGAATTTGCAACCGAATTAAATATCAGAGGCACAATGGCTATTTAAGTACATGAAGAATGAGTCTTCTTACTGTCTATATTTTCAGCGTTTCCTGTGTCACCAGTTTTACATTACGATGCACCTCCTCAGGTTTACAGTATCCCTCGGACCTTCACATTGACTATGAAACACAGAAATTGCATCCGAATTAAATATAAGAGACACAATGCCAACTTAAGTACAAGAAGACTGAGTTTTCTTACTGTCTATGATTTGAGCGATTCCAGTGTCACCACTTTTACATTCCGATGCACCTCTGTTGGTTTACTGTATCCCTTTGCCCTTCTCATTGACGATGAAACACAGAAATTGCATCGTAATTAAATATAAGAGACACAATGCCGGCTTAAGTACAAGAAGACTGAGTTTTTTTACTGTCTATGTTTTCTAGCGATTCCTGTGCCACCAGGTTTACATTCCGATGCACCTCTGCAGGTTCACTGTACCAATTGGACCATCTCATAGACGACGAAACACAGAAATTGCATCGGAATTAAATATAAGAGACACAATGCCGACTTAAGTACAAGAAGACTAAGTCCTCATACTGTCTATGTTTTGAGCGTTTCCCGTGTCACCAGTTTTACATTCGATGCACCTCTGCAGGTTTACTGTATCCCTTGGACCTTCACATTGACGATGAAACACAGAAATTGCATCGGAAATAAATATATGAGATACAATGCCTACTTAAGTACAAGAGGACAGAGTCTTCTTTCTGTCTATGTTTTGAGCGTTTTCTGTGTCACCAGTTTTACATTCCGATGCACCTCTGCTGGTTTACTGTATCCCTTGGACCTTCTCATTGACGATGAAACACAGAAATTGCATCGGAATTAGATATAGGAGACACAACGCCGGCTTAAGTACAAGAAGACAGAGTTTTTTTACTGTCTATGTTTTCTAGCGTTTCCTGAGTCACCAGGTTTACATTCCGATGCACCTCTGCAGGTTTACTGTATCCTTTGGACCTTCACATTGACGATGAAACACAGAAATTGCATCGGAATTAAATATAAGAGACACAATGGCGACTTAAGTACAAGAAGGCTGAGTCTTCTAACCGTCTATGCTTTGAGCGTTTCCTCTGTCGCCAGATTTACATTCCGATGCACCTCTGCAGATTTGCTGTATCCCTTGGACCTTCACATTCACGATGAAACACAGAAATTGCATCGGAATTAAATATAAGAGACATAATGCCGACTTAAGTACAAGAAGAATGAGTCTTCGTACTGTCTATGTTTTTAGCGATACCTGTGTCACCTCTTTTACATTCCGATGCACCTCTGCTGGTTTACTGTATCCCTTGGACCTTCACATTGTTATGAAACACAGACATTACATCGGAAGTAAATATAAAAGACACAATGCCGACTTAAGTAGAAGGAGGCTGAGTCTTCTTACTGTGTATGTTTTGAGCGTTTCGTCTGTCACCAGTTTTACATTCCGATGCACCTCTGCTGCTTTACTGTATCCTTTGGACTTTCACATTGACGATGAAACACAGAAATTGCATCGGAATTATATATAGGAGACACAATGCCGACTTAAGTACAAGAAGACTGAGTTTTTTTACTGTCTATGTTTTCTAGCGTTTCCTGAGTCACCAGGTTTATATTCCGATGCACCTCTGCAGGTTTACTGTATCCTTTGGACCTTCACATTGACGATGAAACACAGAAATTGCATCGGAATTAAATATAAAAGACACAATGACGACTTAAGTACAAGAAGGCTGAGTCTTCTAACTGTCTATGCTTCGAGCGTTTCCTCTGTCGCCAGTTTTACATTCCGATGCACATCTGCAGGTTTGCTCTATCCCTTGGACCTTCACATTGACGATAAAACACAGATATTGCATGGGTAGTAAATATAACAGACACAATGCCATCTTAAATACAAGAAGGCCGAGTCTTCTTACTCTCTATGTTTTGAGCGTTTTCTCTGTCACCAGGTTTACATTCCGATGCACCTCTGCAGGTTTACTGTATCCCTTGGACCTTCACATTGACGATGAAACACAGAAATTGCTTCGGAATTAAAAATAATACCGTCTATGTTTTTAGTGATTCCTGTGTCACCACTTTTACATTCCGATGCACCTCTGCTGCGTTACTGTATCCCTTGGACGTTGACATTGTTATGAAACACAGAAATTGCATCGGAAGTAAATATAACAGACACATGCCGACTTAAGTACAAGAAGACTGCGTATTCTTACTGTCTATGTTTTGAGCGTTTCGTCTGTCACCAGTTTTACATTCCGATGCACATCTGCAGCTTTACGGTATCCCTTGGACCTTCACATTGACGATGAAACACAGAAATTGCATCGGAATTAAATATAAGAGACACAATGCCGACTTAAGTACAGTAAGACTGAGTTATTTTAATGTCTATGTTATGAGCGTTTCCTGTGTCACCAGGTTTACATTACGATGCACCTCTGCAAGTTTACTGTATCCCTTGGACCTTCACATAGACGATGAAACACAGAAATTGCATCAGAATTAAATATAAGAGACACAATGCCGACTTAAGTACAAGAAGGCTGCGTCTTCTTACTGTCTATGTTTTGAGTGTTTCCGGTGTCACCAGTTTTACATTCGATGCACCTCTGCAGGTTTACTGTATCTCTTGCACCTTCACATTGACGATGAAACACGGAATTTGCAACCGAATTAAATATAAGAGGCACAATGGCTATTTAAGTACATGAACAATGAGTCTTCTTACTGTCTATATTTTCAGCGTTTCCTGTGTCACCAGTTTTACATTCCGATGCACCTCCTCAGGTTAACAGTATCCCTTGGACCTTCACATTGACGATGAAACACAGAAATTGCATAGGAATTAAATGTAGGCGACACACTGCCGACTTCAGTACAAGAAGACTGAGTCTTCTTACTGTCGATGTTTGAGCGTTTCCTGTGTCACCACTTTTACATTCCCATGCACCTCTGCTGGTTTACTGTATCTCTTGGACCATCACATTGACGATGAAACACAGAAATTGCATCGCAAGTAAATGTAACAGACACAATGCCGACTTAAGTACAAGAAGGCTGAGTCTTCTTACTGTCTATGTTTTTAGCGATTCCTGTATCACCACTTTTACATTCCGATGCACCTCTGCAGGTTTACTGTATCCCTTGCACCTTCACATTGACGATGAAACACGGAATTTGCAACCCAATTAAATATAAGAGGCACAATGGCTATTTAAGTACAAGTAGCATGAATCTTCTTACTGTCTATACTTTCAGCGTTTCCTGTGTCACCAGTTTTACTTTCCGATGCACCTCCTCAGGTTTACTGTATCCCTTGGACCTTCACATTGACGATGAAACACAGATATTCCATCGGAAATAAATATATGAGAACCAATGCCTACTTAAGTACAAGAGGACAGAGTCTTCTTTCTGTCTATGTTTTGAGCGTTTTCTGTGTCACCAGTTTTACATTCCGATGCACCTCTGCAGCTTTACTGTATCCCTCGGACCTTCTCATGGACGATGAAACACAGAAATTGCATCGGAATTAGATATAGGAGACACAATGCCGGCATAAGTACATGAAGGCTGAGTTTTTTTACTGTCTATGTTTTCTAGCGTTTCCCGAGTCACCAGGTTTACATTCCGATGCACCTCTGCAGGTTTACTGTATCCCTTGGACCTTCACATTGACGATGAAACACAGAAATTACATCAGAATTATATATAAGAGACAGAATGCCAACTTAAGTACAAGAGGACTGAGTCCTCTTACTGTCTATGTTTTGAGCGTTTCCTGTGTCACCAGTTTTACATTCGATGCACCTCCGCAGGTTAACTATATCCCTTGGACCTTCACATTCACGTCGAAACACAGAAATTGCATTGGAATTAAATATAAGAGACACAATGCCGACTTAAGTACATGAAGTCTGAGTCTTCTTACTGTCCATGTTTTGAGCGCTTCCGGCGGCACCAGTTTTACATTCGATGCACGTCTGCAGGTTTTCTGTATCCCTTGGACCTTCACATTCACGACGAAACACAGAAATTTCATCGGAATTAAATGTAAGCGACACACTGCCGACTTAAGTACAAGAAGGCTGAGTCTTCTTACTGTCTATGTTTAGAGCGATTCCTGTGTCACCAGTTTTACATTCCGATGCACGTCTGCAGGTTTACTGTATTCCTTGGACCTTCACATTGACGATGAAACACAGAAATTGCATCAGAGTTAAATATAAGAGACACATCGACGATTTATGTACAAAAAGACTGAGTCTTCTTACTGGCTATGTTTTGAGCGTTTCCTGTGTCACCAGTTTTACATTCCGATGCACCTCCTCAGGTTTACTGTATCCCTTGGACCTTCACATTGTTATGAAACACAGACATTGCATCGGAATTAAATATATGAGACACAATGCCGACTTAAGTACAAGAAGACAGAGTCTTCTTTCTGTCTATGTTTTGAGCGATTCCTGTGTCACCAGTTTTACATTCCGATGCACCTCTGCAAGTTTACTGTATCCCTTGGACCTTCACATTGACGATGAATCACAGAAATTGCATCAGAATTAAATATAAGAGACACATCGACAATTTAAGTACAAAAAGACTGAGTCTTCTTACTGGCTATGTTTTGAGCGTTTCCTGTGTCACCAGTTTTACATTCCGATGCACCTCCTCAGGTTTACTGTATCCCTTGGACCTTCACATTGTTATGAAACACAGACATTGCATCGGAATTAAATATATGAGACACATTGCCGACTTAAGTACAAGAAGACAGAGTCTTCTTTCTGTCTATGTTTTGAGCGATTCCTGTGTCACCAGTTTTACATTACGATGCACCTCTGCAAGTTTACTGTATCCCTTGGACCTTCACATTGACGATGAATCACAGAAATTGCATCGGAATTAAATATAAAGAGACACAATGCCGATTTAAGTAGAAGAAGGCTGAGTCTTCTCAGTGTCTGTGTTTTGCGCGTTTCGCCTGACACCAGTTTTACATTCCAATGCACCTCTACATGTTTACTGTATCCCTTGGACCTTCACATTGACGATGAAATACGGAATTGGCAACCGATATAATATAAGAGGTTCAATGGCTATTTAAGTACAAGAAGAATGAGTCTACTTACCGTCTATATTTTCAGCGTTTCCATTGTCACCAGTTTTACATTCCGATGCACCTCCTCAGGTTTACTGTATCCCTTGGACCTTCACATTGTTATGAAACACAGACATTGCATCGGAAGTAAATATAACAGACACAATGCCGACTTAAGTAGAAGAAGGCTGAGTCTTCTTACTGTCTGTGTTTTGAGCGTTTCGTCTGACACCAGTTTTACATTCCAATGCACCTCTGCAGGTTTATTGTATCCCTTGGACCTTCACATTCACGTCAAAACACAGAAAATGCAACGGTTTTAAATATACGAGACACAATGCCGACTTAAGTACCAGAAGACTGAGTTTTCTTACTGTCTATGTTTAGACCGTTTCCTGTGTCACCATTTTTACATTCCGAAGAACCTCTGCAGGTTTACTGTATACCTTGGACCTTCACATTGACGATGAAACACAGAAATTGCATCGGAATTAAATATAAGAGACACAATTCCGACTTAAGTACAAGAAGACTGAGTCATCTTACTCTTTATGTTTTGAGCGTTTCTTTTTTTGTCACCAGTTTTACATTCGATGCACCTCTGCAGGTTTACTGTATCCCTTGCACCTTCACGTTGACGGTGAAACACGGAATTTGCAACCGAATTAAATGTAAGAGGCACAAGGGCTATTTAAGTACATGAAGAATGAGTCTTCTTACTGTCAATATTTTCAGCGTTTCCTGTGTCACCAGTTTTACATTCGATGCACCTCTGCAGGTTTACTGTATCCCTTGGACCTTCACATAGGCGACGAAACACAGAAATTGCATCGGAATTAAATATAAGAGACACAATGCCGACTCAAGTACAAGAAGGCTGAGTCTTCTTACTGTCAATGTTTTGAGCGTTTCCTCTGTCTCCCGTTTTACATTCCGATGCACGTCTGCAGCTTTACTGTATCCCTTGGATCTTCACATTGACGATGAAACACAGAAATTGCATCGGAATTAAATATAAGAGACACAATGCCGACTTAAATACAAGAAGACTGAGTTTTTTTTACTGTCTATGTTTTCTAGCGCTTCCTGTGTCACCAGGTTTACATTCCGATGCAGCTCTGCAGGTTTACAGTATCCCTTGGACCTTCACATAGACGATGAAACACAGAAATTGCATCGGAATTAATTATAACAGACACAATGCCGACATAAGTACAAGAAGACTGAGTCCTCTTACTGTCTATGCTTTGAGCGTTTCCTGTGTCACCACTTTTACATTCCGATGCACCTCTGCTGGTTTACTGTATCCCTTGGACCTTCACATGGACGATGAAACACAGAAATTGCACCGGAATTAAATATAAGAGACACAATGCCGACTTAAGTACAAGAAGGATGAGTATTCTAAGTGTCTATACTTTGAGCGTTTCCTCTGTCGCCAGTTTTACATTCCGATGCACCTCGGCAGGTTTGCTGTATCCCTTGGACCTTCACATTCACGATGAAACACTGAAATTGCTTCGGAATTAAATGTAAGCGACACACTGCCGACTTAAGTACAAGAAGACTGAGTCTTCTTACGGTCCATATTTGAGCGTTTCCTGAGTCACCACTTTTACATTCCGATGCACCTCTGCTGGTTTACTGTATCCCTTGGACATTCACATTGCCGATGAAACACAGAAATAGCATCGCAAGTAAATATAACAGACACAATGCCGACTTAAGGAGAAGAAGGCTGAGTCTTCATACTGTCTATGTTTTGAGCGTTTCGTCTTTCACCAGTTTTACATTCCGATGCACCTCTGCAGCTTTATTGTATCCTTTGGACCTTCACATTGACGATGAAACACAGAAATTGCATCGGAATTAAATATAATAGACACAATGCCGACTTAAGTACAAGAAGGCTGAGTCTTCTTACTGTCTATGTTTTGAGCGTTTCCGGTGTCACCAGTTTTACATTCGAAGCACCTCTGCAGGTTTACTGTAACCCTTGCACCTTCACATTCACGACGAAACACAGAAATTGCATCGGAATTAAATATAAGAGACACAATCCCGACTTAAGTACCAGAAGACTGAGTGTTCTTACTGTCTATGCTTTGAGCGTTTCCTGTGTCACCAGTTTCACATTCCGATGCACCTCTGCAGGTTTACTGTATCACTTGCACCTTCACGTTGACGTTTAAACACGGAATTTGCAACCGAATTAAATATAAGAGGCACAAGGGCTATTTAAGTACATGAAGAATGAGTCTTCTTACTGTCAATATTTTCAGCGTTTCCTGTGTCACCAGTTTTACATTCCGATGCACCTCCTCAGGTTTACAGTATCCCTTGTACCTTCACATTGACGATGAAACACAGAAATTGCATAGTAATTAAATGTAGGCGACACACTGCCGACTTCAGTACAAGAAGACTGAGTCTTCTTTTCTGTCCATGTTTGAGCGTTTCCTGTGTCACCACTTTTACATTCCGATTCACCTCTGCTGGTTTACTGTATCCCTTGGACCTTCACATTGACGATGAAACACAGAAATTGCATCGCAAGTAAATATAACAGACACAATGCCGACTTAAGTACAAGAAGACTGAGTCTTTTTACTGTCTATGTTTTGAGCGTTTCCTGTGTCACCAGTTTTACATTCGATGCACCTCTACAGGTTTACTGTATACCTTGGACCTTCACATTGACAATGAAACACAGAAATTGCATCGGAATGAAATATAAGAGACACAATGCCGACTTAAGTACAAGAAGACTGAATCTTCTTACTGTCTATGATTTGAGCGATTCCTGTGTCACCACTTTTACATTCCGATGCACCTCTGCTGGTTTACTGTTTCCCTTGGACCTTCACATTGACGATAAAACACAGATATTACATCGGTAGTAAATATAACAGACACAATGCCGAATTAAATACAAGAAGGCTGAGTCTTCTTACTGTCTATGTTTTGAGCGTTTCCTCCGTCGCCAGTTTTACATTCCGATGCACATCTGCAGATTTCCTGTATCCCTCGGACCTTCACATTGACGATGAAACACAAAAATTGCATCGGAATTAAATATAAGAGACACAATGCCGACTTAAGTACAAGAAGACTGAATCTTCTTACTGTCTATGATTTGAGCGATTCCTGTGTCACCACTTTTACATTCCGATGCACCTCTGCTGGTTTACTGTTTCCCTTCGACCTACACATTGACGATAAAACACAGATATTACATCGGTAGTAAATATAACAGACACAATGCCGACTTAAATATAAGAAGGCTGACTCTTCTTTCTGTCTATGTTTTGAGCGTTTTCTCTGTCACCAGTTTTACATTCCGATGCACCTCTGCAGCTTTACTGTATCCCTTGGACCTTCTCATTGACGATGAAACACAGAAATTGCACCGGAATTAGATATAGGAGACACAATGCCGGCTTAAGTACAAGAAGACTGAGTTTTTTTACTGTCTATGTTTTCTAGCGTTTCCTGTGTCACCAGGTTTTGCATTCCGATGCACCTCTGCAGGTTTACAGTATCCCTTGGACCTTCACATGGACGATGAAACACAGAAATTGCACCGGATTTAAATATAAGAGACACAATGCCGACTTAAGTACAAGAAGGATGAGTATTCTAACTGTCTATGCTTTGAGCGTTTCCTCTGTCGCCAGTTTTACATTCCGATGCACCTCTGCAGGTTTGCTGTATCCCTTGGACCTTCACATTCACGATGAAACACAGAAATTGCATCGGAATTAAATGTAAGCGACACACTGCCGACTTAAGTACAAGAAGACTGAGTCTTCTTACTGTCCATATTTGAGCGTTTCCTGAGTCACCAATTTTACATTCCGATGCACCTCTGCTGGTTTACTGTATCCCTTGGACATTCACATTGACGATGAAACACAGAAATGGCATCGCAAGTAAATATAACAGACACAATGCCGACTTCAGTAGAAGGAGGCTGAGTCTTCATACTGTCTATGTTTTGAGCGTTTCCTCTGTCTCCAGTTTTACATTCTGATGCACCTTTGCAGCTTTACTGTATCCCTTGGACCTTCACATTGACGATGAAACACAGAAATTGCTTCGGAATTAAATATAAGAGGCACAATGCCGACTTAAGTACAAGAAGACTGAGTCTTCTTACTGTCTATGTTTTGAGCGTTTTCTTTGTCACCAGTTTTACATTCGATGAACCTCTGCAGGTTCACAGTATCCCTTGGACCTTCACATTCACGACGAAACACAGAAATTGCATCTGAATTAAATATAAGAGACACAATGCCGACTTAAGTACAAGAAGGCTGAGTCTTGCTACTGTCTATGTTTTGAGCATTCCTGTGTCATCAGTTTTACATTCCGATGCACCTCTGCTGGTTTACTGTTTCCCTTGGACCTTCACATTGACGATAAAACACAGATATTACATCGGTAGTAAATATAACAGACACAATGCCGAATTAAATACAAGAAGGCTGAGTCTTCTTACTGTCTATGTTTTGAGCGTTTCCTCCGTCGCCAGTTTTACATTCCGATGCACATCTGCAGATTTCCTGTATCCCTCGGACCTTCACATTGACGATGAAACACAAAAATTGCATCGGAATTAAATATAAGAGACACAATGCCGACTTAAGTACAAGAAGACTGAATCTTCTTACTGTCTATGATTTGAGCGATTCCTGTGTCACCACTTTTACATTCCGATGCACCTCTGCTGGTTTACTGTTTCCCTTCGACCTACACATTGACGATAAAACACAGATATTACATCGGTAGTAAATATAACAGACACAATGCCGACTTAAATATAAGAAGGCTGACTCTTCTTTCTGTCTATGTTTTGAGCGTTTTCTCTGTCACCAGTTTTACATTCCGATGCACCTCTGCAGCTTTACTGTATCCCTTGGACCTTCTCATTGACGATGAAACACAGAAATTGCACCGGAATTAGATATAGGAGACACAATGCCGGCTTAAGTACAAGAAGACTGAGTTTTTTTACTGTCTATGTTTTCTAGCGTTTCCTGTGTCACCAGGTTTTGCATTCCGATGCACCTCTGCAGGTTTACAGTATCCCTTGGACCTTCACATGGACGATGAAACACAGAAATTGCACCGGATTTAAATATAAGAGACACAATGCCGACTTAAGTACAAGAAGGATGAGTATTCTAACTGTCTATGCTTTGAGCGTTTCCTCTGTCGCCAGTTTTACATTCCGATGCACCTCTGCAGGTTTGCTGTATCCCTTGGACCTTCACATTCACGATGAAACACAGAAATTGCATCGGAATTAAATGTAAGCGACACACTGCCGACTTAAGTACAAGAAGACTGAGTCTTCTTACTGTCCATATTTGAGCGTTTCCTGAGTCACCAATTTTACATTCCGATGCACCTCTGCTGGTTTACTGTATCCCTTGGACATTCACATTGACGATGAAACACAGAAATGGCATCGCAAGTAAATATAACAGACACAATGCCGACTTCAGTAGAAGAAGGCTGAGTCTTCATACTGTCTATGTTTTGAGCGTTTCCTCTGTCTCCAGTTTTACATTCTGATGCACCTTTGCAGCTTTACTGTATCCCTTGAACCTTCACATTGACGATGAAACACAGAAATTGCTTCGGAATTAAATATAAGAGGCACAATGCCGACTTAAGTACAAGAAGACTGAGTCTTCTTACTGTCTATGTTTTGAGCGTTTTCTTTGTCACCAGTTTTACATTCGATGAACCTCTGCAGGTTCACAGTATCCCTTGGACCTTCACATTCACGACGAAACACAGAAATTGCATCCGAATTAAATATAAGAGACACAATGCCGACTTAAGTACAAGAAGGCTGAGTCTTCTAACTGTCTATGTTTTGAGCGTTTCCTCTGTCGCCAGTTTTACATTCCGATACACGTCTGCAGATTTACTGTATTCATTGGAACTTCACATTGACGATGAAACACAGAAATTGCATCGGAATTAAATATAAGACACACAATGCCGACTTAAGTACAAGAAGACTGAGTCTTCTTACTGTCTATGATTTGAGCGATTCCTGTGTCACAACTTTTACATTCCGATGCTCCTCTGCTGGTTTACTGTATCCCTTGGACCTTCACATTGACGATAAAACACAGAAATTGCATCGGTAGTAAATATAACAGACACAATGCCGACTTAAATAGACGAAGGCTGACTCTTCTTACTGTCTATGTTTTGAGCGTTTTCTCTGTCACCAGTTTTACATTCTGATGCACCTCTGCAGCTTTACTGTATCCCTTGGACCTTCTCATTGACGATGAAACACAGAAATGGCACCGGAATTAGATATAGGAGACACAATGACGGCTTAAGTACAAGAAGACTGAGTTTTTTTACTGTCTAAGTTTTCTAGCGTTTCCTGTGTCACCAGGTTTATATTCCGATGCACCTCTGCAGGTTTGCTGTATCCCTTGGACCTTCACATTCACGATGAAACACAGAAATTGCATCGGAATTAAATGTAAGCGACACACTGCCGACTTAAGTACAAGAAGACTGAGTCATCTTACTGTCCATATTTGAGCGTTTCCTGAGTCACCACTTTTACATTCCGATGCACCTCTGCAGGTTTACTGTATCCCTTGGACCTTCACATTGACGATGAAACACAGAAATTGCTTCGGAATTAAAAATAATACCGTCTATGTTTTTAGCGATTCCCGTGTCACCACTTTTACATTCCGATGCACCGCTGCTGGGTTACTGTATCCCTTGGACCTTCACATTGTTATGAAACACAGAAATTGCATCGGAAGTAAATATAACAGACACAATGCCGACTTAAGTACATGAAGACTGAGTATTCTTACTGTCTATGTTTTGAGCGTTTCGTCTGTCACTAGTTGTACATTCCGATTCACATCTGCAGCTTTACTGTATCCCTTGGACCTTCACGTTGACGATGAAACACAGAAATTGCATCGGAATTAAATATAAGAGACACAATGCCGACTTAAGTACAAGAAGACTGAGTTTCTTTAAAGTCTATGATTTGAGCGTTTCCTGTGTCACCAGGTTTACATTCCGTTGCACCTCTGCAGGTTTACTGTATCCCTTGGACCTTCACATAGACGATGAAACACAGAAATTGCATCAGAATTAAATATAAGAGACACAATGCCGACTTAAGTTCAAGAAGGCTGAGTCTTCTTACTGTCTATGTTTTGAGCGTTTCCGGTTCACCAGTTTAACATTCGATGCACCTCTGCAGGTTTACTGTATCCCTTGCACCTTCACATTGACGATAAAACACGGAATTTGCAACCGAATGAAATATAAGAGGCACAATGGCTATTTAAGTACATGAAGAATGAGTCTTCCTACTGTCTATATTTTCAGCGTTTCCTGTGTCACCAGTTTTACATTCCGATGCACCTCCTCAGGTTTACTGCATCTCTAGGACCTTCACATTGACGATGAAACACAGAAATTGCATAGTAATTAAATGTAGGGGACACACTGCCGACTTAAGTACAAGAAGACTGAGTCTTCTTACTGTCCATGTTTGAGCGTTTCCTGTGTCACCACTTTCACATTCCGATGCAGCTCTGCTGGTTTACTGAATCCCTTGGACCTTCACATTGACAATGAAACACTGAAATTGCATCGCAAGTAAATATAACAGTCACAATGCCGACTTAAGTACAAGAAGACTGAGTCTTCTTACTGTCTATGTTTTGAGCGTCTCCTGTGTCACCAGTTTTACACTCGATGCACCTCTGCAGGTTTACTGTATCCCTTGGACCTTCACATTCACGATGAAACACAGCAATTGCATCGGAATTAAATATAAGGGACACAATGCAGACTTAAGTACAAGAAGGCTGAGTCTTCTTACTGTCTATGTTTTGAGCGTTTCCTCTCTCTCCAGTTTTACATTCCGATACACGTCTGCAGATTTACTGTATTCCTTGGACCTTCACATTGACGATGAAACACAGAAATTGCATCGGAATTAAATGTAAGAGACACAAAGCCGACTTAAGTACAAGAAGACTGAGTCTTCTTACTGTCTATGATTTGAGCGATTCCTGTGTCACCACTTTTACATTCCGATGCACCTCTGCTGGTTTACTGTATCCCTTGGACCTTCACATTGACGATGAAACACAGAAATTGCATTGCAAGTAAATATAACAGACACAATGCCGACTTAAGTACAAGAAGACTGAGTCTTCTTACTGTCTATGTTTTGAGCGTCTCCTGTGTCACCAGTTTTACATTCGATGCACCTCTGCAGGTTTACTGTATTCCTTGGACCTTCACATTGACGATGAAACACAGAAATTGCATCGGAATGAAATATAGGAGACACAATGCCGACTTAAGTACAAGAAGACTGAGTCTTCTTACTGTCTATGTTTTTAGCGATTCCTGTGTCACCACTTTTACATTCCGATGCACCTCTGCAGGGTACTGTATCTCTTGGACCTTCACATTGTTATGAAACACAGAAATTGCATAGGAAGTAAATATAACAGACACAATGCCGACTTAAGTACAAGAAGACTGAGTATTCTTACTGTCTATGATTTGAGCGTTTCGTCTGTCAACAGTTTTACATTCCGATGCACATCTGCAGGTTTACTGTATCCCTTGGACCTTCACATTGCCGATGAAACACAGAAATTGCATCGGAATTAAATATATGAGACACAATGCCGACTTAAGAACAAGAAGACAGAGTCTTGTCTATGTTTTGAGCGATTCCTGTGTCACAACTTTTACATTCCGATGCACCTCTGCATGTTTACTGTATCCCTTGGACCTTCACACTGACGATGACACACAGAAATTGCATCGGAAGTATATATAACACACACAATACTAACTTACGTACAAGAAGGCTGAGTCTTCTTACTGTCTATGTTTTGAGCGTTTCCTCTGTCGCCAGTTTTACATTACGATGCACGTCTGCAGATTTACTGTATTCCTTGGACCTTCACATTGACGATGAAACACAGAAATTGCATCGGAATTAAATGTAAGAGACACAAAGCCGACTTAAGTACAAGAAGACTGAGTCTTCTTACTGTCTATGATTTGAGCGATTCCTGTGTCACCACTTTTACATTCCGATGCACCTCTGCTGGTTTACTGTATCCCTTGGACCTTCACATTGACGATGAAACACAGAAATTGCATCGCAAGTAAATATAACAGACACAATGCCGACTTAAGTACAAGAAGACTGATTCTTCTTACTGTCTATGTTTTGAGCGTCTCCTGTGTCACCAGTTTTACATTCGATGCACCTCTGCAGGTTTACTGTATCCCTTGGACCTTCGCCGGCCGAAGTGGCCGCGCGGTTATGGCGCTGCAGTCTGGAACCGCGAGACCGCAACGGTCGCAGGTTCGAATACTGCCTCGGGCATGGATGTGTGTGATGTCTTTAGGTTAGTTAGGTTTAACTAGTTCTAAGTTCTAGGGGACTAATGACCTCAGCAGTTGAGTCCCATAGTGCTCAGAGCCATTTGAACCATTTATGAACCTTGGACCATCACATTGACGATGAAACACAGAAATTGCATCGGAATGAAATATAGGAGACACAATGCCGACTTAAGTACAAGAAGACTGAGTCTTCTTACTGTCTATGTTTTTAGCGATTCCTGTGTCACCACTTTTACATTCCGATGCACCTCTGCTGGGTTACTGTATCCCTTGGACCTTCACAATGTTATGAAATACAGAAATTGCATAGGAAGTAAATATAACAGACACAATGCCGACTTAAGTACAAGAAGACTGAGTATTCTTACTGTCTATGTTTTGAGCGTTTCGTCTGTCACCAGTTTTACATTCCGATGCACATCTGCAACTTTACTGTATCCCTTGGACCTTCCCATTGCCGATGAAACACAGATATTGCATCGGAATTAAATATAAGAGACACAATGCCGACTTAAGTACAACAAGACTGAGTTTTTTTGCTGTCTATGTTTTGAGCGTTTCCTTTGTCACCAGGTTTACATCCCGATGCACCCCTGCAGGTTTACTGTATCCCTTGGACCTTCACATAGACGATGAATCACAGAAATTGCATCGGAATTAAATATAAGAGACACAATGCCAACTTAAGTACAAGAAGACTGAGTCTACTTACTGTCTAGGTTTTGAGCGTTTCCTGTGTCACCAGTTTTACATTCGATGCACCTCTGCAGGTTTACTGTATCCCTTGGACATTCACATTCACGTCGAAACACAGAAAATGCAACGGAATTAAATATAAGAGACACAATGACGACTTAAGTACCAGAAGACTGAGTGTTCTTACTATCTATGTTTTGAGCGTGTCCTTTGTCGCCATTTTTACATTCCGATGCACCTCTGCAGGTTTACTGTATCCCTTGGACCTTCACATTGACGATAAAACACAGATATTGCATCGGTAGTAAATATAACAGACACAATGCCGACTTAAATACAAGAAGGCTGACTCTTCTTACTGTCTATGTTTTGAGCGTTTTCTCTGTCACCAGTTTTACATTCCGTTGCACGTCTGCAGCTTTACTGTATCCCTTGGACCTTCTCATTGACGATGAAACACCGAAATTGTATCGGAATTAGATATAGGAGACACAATGCCGGCTTAAGTACAAGAAGACTGAGTTTTTTTACTGTCTATGTTTTCTAGCGTATCCTGTGTCACCAGGTTTACATTCCGATGCACGTCTGCAGGTTTACTGTATCCCTTGGACCTTCACATAGACGATGAAACACAGAAATTGCATCGGAATTAATTATAAGAGACACAATGTCGACTTAAGTACAAGAAGACTGAGTCCTCTTACTGTCTATGTTTTGAGCGTTTCCTGTGTCACCAGCTTTACATTCGATGCACTTCTGCTGGTTTACTGTATCCCTTGGACCTTCACATTCACGCGAAACGCAGAAATTGCATCGGAAGTAAATATAAGAGACACCATGCCGACTTAAGTACAAGAAGACTGAGTCTTCTTACTGTCCATATTTGAGCGTTTCCTGTGTCGCCACTTTTACATTCCGATGCACCTCTGCTGGTTTACTGTATACCTTGGACCTTCACATTGACAATGAAACACAGAAATTGCATCGGAATTAAATATAAGAGACACAATGCCGACTTAAGTACAAGAAGACTGAATCTTCTTACTGTCTATGATTTGAGCGATTCCTGTGTCACCACTTTTACATTCCGATGCACCTCTGCTGGTTTACTGTTTCCCTTGGACCTTCACATTGACGATAAAACACAGATATTACATCGGTAGTAAATATAACAGACACAATGCCGAATTAAATACAAGAAGGCTGAGTCTTCTTACTGTCTATGTTTTGAGCGTTTCCTCCGTCGCCAGTTTTACATTCCGATGCACATCTGCAGATTTCCTGTATCCCTCGGACCTTCACATTGACGATGAAACACAAAAATTGCATCGGAATTAAATATAAGAGACACAATGCCGACTTAAGTACAAGAAGACTGAATCTTCTTACTGTCTATGATTTGAGCGATTCCTGTGTCACCACTTTTACATTCCGATGCACCTCTGCTGGTTTACTGTTTCCCTTCGACCTACACATTGACGATAAAACACAGATATTACATCGGTAGTAAATATAACAGACACAATGCCGACTTAAATATAAGAAGGCTGACTCTTCTTTCTGTCTATGTTTTGAGCGTTTTCTCTGTCACCAGTTTTACATTCCGATGCACCTCTGCAGCTTTACTGTATCCCTTGGACCTTCTCATTGACGATGAAACACAGAAATTGCACCGGAATTAGATATAGGAGACACAATGCCGGCTTAAGTACAAGAAGACTGAGTTTTTTTACTGTCTATGTTTTCTAGCGTTTCCTGTGTCACCAGGTTTTGCATTCCGATGCACCTCTGCAGGTTTACAGTATCCCTTGGACCTTCACATGGACGATGAAACACAGAAATTGCACCGGATTTAAATATAAGAGACACAATGCCGACTTAAGTACAAGAAGGATGAGTATTCTAACTGTCTATGCTTTGAGCGTTTCCTCTGTCGCCAGTTTTACATTCCGATGCACCTCTGCAGGTTTGCTGTATCCCTTGGACCTTCACATTCACGATGAAACACAGAAATTGCATCGGAATTAAATGTAAGCGACACACTGCCGACTTAAGTACAAGAAGACTGAGTCTTCTTACTGTCCATATTTGAGCGTTTCCTGAGTCACCAATTTTACATTCCGATGCACGTCTGCTGGTTTACTGTATCCCTTGGACATTCACATTGACGATGAAACACAGATATGGCATCGCAAGTAAATATAACAGACACAATGCCGACTTCAGTAGAAGAAGGCTGAGTCTTCATACTGTCTGTGTTTTGAGCGTTTCCTCTGTCTCCAGTTTTACATTCTGATGCACCTTTGCAGCTTTACTGTATCCCTTGGACCTTCACATTGACGATGAAACACAGAAATTGCTTCGGAATTAAATATAAGAGGCACAATGCCGACTTAAGTACAAGAAGACTGAGTCTTCTTACTGTCTATGTTTTGAGCGTTTTCTTTGTCACCAGTTTTACATTCGATGAACCTCTGCAGGTTCACAGTATCCCTTGGACCTTCACATTCACGACGAAACACAGAAATTGCATCTGATTAAATATAAGAGACACAATGCCGACTTAAGTACAAGAAGGCTGAGTCTTCTAACTGTCTATGTTTTGAGCGTTTCCTCTGTCGCCAGTTTTACATTCCGATACACGTCTGCAGATTTACTGTATTCATTGGACCTTCACATTGACGATGAAACACAGAAATTGCATCGGAATTAAATATAAGACACACAATGCCGACTTAAGTACAAGAAGACTGAGTCTTCTTACTGTCTATGATTTGAGCGATTCCTGTGTCACCACTTTTACATTCCGATGCTCCTCTGCTGGTTTACTGTATCCCTTGGACCTTCACATTGACGATAAAACACAGAAATTGCATCGGTAGTAAATATAACAGACACAATGACGACATAAATAGACGAAGGCTGACTCTTCTTACTGTCTATGTTTTGAGCGTTTTCTCTGTCACCAGTTTTACATTCTGATGCACCTCTGCAGCTTTACTGTATCCCTTGGACCTTCTCATTGACGATGAAACACAGAAATGGCACCGGAATTAGATATAGGAGACACAATGCCGGCTTAAGTACAAGAAGACTGAGTTTTTTTACTGTCTAAGTTTTCTAGCGTTTCCTGTGTCACCAGGTTTACATTCCGATGCACCTCTGCAGGTTTACAGTATCCCTTGGACCTTCACATAGACGATGAAACACAGAAATTGCATCGGAATTAATTATAAGAGACACAATGCCGACTTAAGTACAAGAAGACTGAGACCTCTTACTGTGTATCTTTTGAGCGTTTCCTGTGTCACCTGTTTTACATTCGGTGCACCTCTGCAGGTTTACTGTATCCCTTGGACATTCACATTCACGTCGAAACACAGAAATTGCATCGGAATTAAATATAAGAGACACAATGCCGACTTAAGTACCAGAAGACTGAGTGTTCTTACTGTCTATCTTTAGAGCGTTTCCTCTGTCGCCCGTTTTACATTCCGATGCACCTCTGCAGGTTTGCTGTATCCCTTGGACCTTCACATTCACGATGAAACACAGAAATTGCATCGGAATTAAATGTAAGCGACACACTGCCGACTTAAGTACAAGAAGACTGAGTCTTCTTACTGTCCATATTTGAGCGTTTCCTGAGTCACCACTTTTACATTCCGATGCACCTCTGCAGGTTTACTGTATCCCTTGAACCTTCACATTGACGATGAAACACAGAAATTGCTTCGGAATTAAAAATAATACCGTCTATGTTTTTAGCGATTCCCGTGTCACCACTTTTACATTCCGATGCACCGCTGCTGGGTTACTGTATCCCTTGGACCTTCACATTGTTATGAAACACAGAAATTGCATCGGAAGTAAATATAACAGACACAATGCCGACTTAAGTAAATGAAGACTGAGTATTCTTACTGTCTATGTTTTGAGCGTTTCGTCTGTCACTAGTTGTACATTCCGATTCACATCTGCAGCTTTACTGTATCCCTTGGACCTTCACGTTGACGATGAAACACAGAAATTGCATCGGAATTAAATATAAGAGACACAATGCCGACTTAAGTACAAGAAGACTGAGTTTCTTTAAAGTCTATGATTTGAGCGTTTCCTGTGTCACCAGGTTTACATTCCGTTGCACCTCTGCAGGTTTACTGTATCCCTTGGACCTTCACATAGACGATGAAACACAGAAATTGCATCAGAATTAAATATAAGAGACACAATGCCGACTTAAGTTCAAGAAGGCTGATTCTTCTTACTGTCTATGTTTTGAGCGTTTCCGGTTCACCAGTTTAACATTCGATGCACCTCTGCAGGTTTACTGTATCCCTTGCACCTTCACATTGACGATAAAACACGGAATTTGCAACCGAATGAAATATAAGAGGCACAATGGCTATTTAAGTACATGAAGAATGAGTCTTCCTACTGTCTATATTTTCAGCGTTTCCTGTGTCACCAGTTTTACATTCCGATGCACCTCCTCAGGTTTACAGCATCTCTAGGACCTTCACATTGACGATGAAACACAGAAATTGCATAGTAATTAAATGTAGGAGACACACTGCCGACTTAAGTACAAGAAGACTGAGTCTTCTTACTGTCCATGTTTGAGCGTTTCCTGTGTCACCACTTTCACATTCCGATGCAGCTCTGCTGGTTTACTGCATCCCTTGGACCTTCACATTGACAATGAAACACTGAAATTGCATCGCAAGTAAATATAACAGTCACAATGCCGACTTAAGTACAAGAAGACTGAGTCTTCTTACTGTCTATGTTTTGAGCGTCTCCTGTGTCACCAGTTTTACATTCGATGCACATCTGCAGGTTTACTGTATCTCTTGGACCTTCACATTCACGATGAAACACAGCAATTGCATCGGAATTAAATATAAGAGACACAATGCAGACTTAAGTACAAGAAGGCTGAGTCTTCTTACTGTCTATGTTTTGAGCGTTTCCTCTCTCTCCAGTTTTACATTCCGATACACGTCTGCAGATTTACTGTATTTTTTGGACCTTCACATTGACGATGAAACACAGAAATTGCATCGGAATTAAATGTAAGAGACACAAAGCCGACTTAAGTACAAGAAGACTGAGTCTTCTTACTGTCTATGATTTGAGCGATTCCTGTGTCACCACTTTTACATTCCGATGCACCTCTGCTGGTTTACTGTATCCCTTGGACCTTCACATTGATGATGAAACACAGAAATTGCATTGCAAGTAAATATAACAGACACAATGCCGACTTAAGTACAAGAAGACTGAGTCTTCTTACTGTCTATGTTTTGAGCGTCTCCTGTGTCACCAGTTTTACATTCGATGCACCTCTGCAGGTTTACTGTATTCCTTGGACCTTCACATTGACGATGAAACACAGAAATTGCATCGGAATGAAATATAGGAGACACAATGCCGACTTAAGTACAAGAAGACTGAGTCTTCTTACTGTCTATGTTTTTAGCGATTCCTGTGTCACCACTTTTACATTCCGATGCACCTCTGCAGGGTACTGTATCTCTTGGACCTTCACATTGTTATGAAACACAGAAATTGCATAGGAAGTAAATATAACAGACACAATGCCGACTTAAGTACAAGAAGACTGAGTATTCTTACTGTCTATGTTTTGAGCGTTTCGTCTGTCAACAGTTTTACATTCCGATGCACATCTGCAGGTTTACTGTATCCCTTGGACCTTCACATTGCCGATGAAACACAGAAATTGCATCGGAATTAAATATATGAGACACAATGCCGACTTAAGAACAAGAAGACAGAGTCTTGTCTATGTTTTGAGCGATTCCTGTGTCACAACTTTTACATTCCGATGCACCTCTGCATGTTTACTGTATCCCTTGGACCTTCACACTGACGATGACACACAGAAATTGCATCGGAAGTATATATAACACACACAATACTAACTTACGTACAAGAAGGCTGAGTCTTCTTACTGTCTATGTTTTGAGCGTTTCCTCTGTCGCCAGTTTTACATTCCGATGCACGTCTGCAGATTTACTGTATTCCTTGGACCTTCACATTGACGATGAAACACAGAAATTGCATCGGAATTAAATGTAAGAGACACAAAGCCGACTTAAGTACAAGAAGACTGAGTCTTCTTACTGTCTATGATTTGAGCGATTCCTGTGTCACCACTTTTACATTCCGATGCACCTCTGCTGGTTTACTGTATCCCTTGGACCTTCACATTGACGATGAAACACAGAAATTGCATCGCAAGTAAATATAACAGACACAATGCCGACTTAAGTACAAGAAGACTGATTCTTCTTACTGTCTATGTTTTGAGCGTCTCCTGTGTCACCAGTTTTACATTCGATGCACCTCTGCAGGTTTACTGTATCCCTTGGACCTTCGCCGGCCGAAGTGGCCGCGCGGTTCTGGCGCTGCAGTCTGGAACCGCGAGACCGCAACGGTCGCAGGTTCGAATACTGCCTCGGGCATGGATGTGTGTGATGTCTTTAGGTTAGTTAGGTTTAACTAGTTCTAAGTTCTAGGGGACTAATGACCTCAGCAGTTGAGTCCCATAGTGCTCAGAGCCATTTGAACCATTTATGAACCTTGGACCTTCACATTGACGATGAAACACAGAAATTGCATCGGAATGAAATATAGGAGACACAATGCCGACTTAAGTACAAGAAGACTGAGTCTTCTTACTGTCTATGTTTTTAGCAATTCCTGTGTCACCACTTTTACATTCCGATGCACCTCTGCTGGGTTACTGTATCCCTTGGACCTTCACAATGTTATGAAATACAGAAATTGCATAGGAAGTAAATATAACAGACACAATGCCGACTTAAGTACAAGAAGACTGAGTATTCTTACTGTCTATGTTTTGAGCGTTTCGTCTGTCACCAGTTTTACATTCCGATGCACATCTGCAACTTTACTGTATCCCTTGGACCTTCCCATTGCCGATGAAACACAGATATTGCATCGGAATTAAATATAAGAGACACAATGCCGACTTAAGTACAACAAGACTGAGTTTTTTTGCTGTCTATGTTTTGAGCGTTTCCTTTGTCACCAGGTTTACATCCCGATGCACCCCTGCAGGTTTACTGTATACCTTGGACCTTCACATAGACGATGAATCACAGAAATTGCATAGGAATTAAATATAAGAGACACAATGCCAACTTAAGTACAAGAAGACTGAGTCTTCTTACTGTCTAGGTTTTGAGCGTTTCCTGTGTCACCAGTTTTACATTCGATGCACCTCTGCAGGTTTACTGTATCCCTTGGACATTCACATTCACGTCGAAACACAGAAAATGCAACGGAATTAAATATAAGAGACACAATGACGACTTAAGTACCAGAAGACTGAGTGTTCTTACTATCTATGTTTTGAGCGTGTCCTTTGTCGCCATTTTTACATTCCGATGCACCTCTGCAGGTTTACTGTATCCCTTGGACCTTCACATTGACGATGAAACACAGAAATTGCATCGGAATTAAATATAAGAGACACAATGCCGACTTAAGTACAAGAAGACTGAGTGTTCTTACTGTCTATGTTTTGAGCGTTTCCTTTGTCACCAGTTTTACATTCGATGCACCTCTGCAGGTTCATTGTATCTCTTGGATCTTCACATTCACGACGAAACACAGAAATTGCATCGGAATTAAATATAAGAGACACAATGCCGACTTAAGTACAAGAAGGCTGAGTCTTCTTACTGTCTATGTTTTGAGCGTTTCCTCTGTCGCCAGTTTTACATTCCGATGCACCTCTGCAGGATAACTGCATCCCTTGGACCTTAACATTGACGATGAAACACAGAAATTGCTTCGGAATTAAATATATGAGACACAATGCCGACTTAAGTACAAGAAGACAGAGTCTTCTTTCTGTCTGTGTTTTGAGCGATTCCTGTGTCACCACTTTTACATTCCGATGCACCTCTGCAAGTTTACTATATCCCTTGGACCTTCAAATTACGATGAAACACAGAAATTGCATCGGAAGTATATATAACAGACACAATGCCAACTTACGTACAAGAAGGCTGAGTTTTCTTACTGTCTATGTTTTGAGCGTTTCCTCTGTCGCCAGTTTTACATTCCGATGCACGTCTGCAGATTTACTGTATTCCTTGGACCTTCACATTGACGATGAAACACAGAAATTGCATCGTAATTAAATGTAAGAGACACAATGCCGAGTTAAGTACAAGAAGACTTAGTCTTCTTACTGTCTATGATTCGAGCGATTCCTGTGTCACCACTTTTACATTCCAATGCACCTCTGCTGGTTTACTGTATCCCTTGGACCTTCACATTGACGATAAAACACAGATATTGCATCGGTAGTAAATATAACAGACACAATGCCGACTTAAATACAAGAAGGCTGACTCTTCTTACTGTCTATGTTTTGAGCGTTTTCTCTGTCACCAGTTTTACATTCCGATGCACGTCTGCAGCTTTACTGTATCCCTTGGACCTTCTCATTGACGATGAAACACCGAAATTGTATCGGAATTAGATATAGGAGGCACAATGCCGGCTTAAGTACAAGAAGACTGAGTCCTCTTACTGTCTATGTTTTGAGCGTTTCCTGTGTCACCAGCTTTACATTCGATGCACTTCTGCTGGTTTACTGTATCCCTTGGACCTTCACATTCACGCGAAACGCAGAAATTGCATCGGAAGTAAATATAAGAGACACCATGCCGACTTAAGTACAAGAAGACTGAGTCTTCTTACTGTCCATATTTGAGCGTTTCCTGTGTCGCCACTTTTACATTCCGATGCACCTCTGCTGGTTTACTGTATCCCTTGGACCTTCACATAGACGATGAATCACAGAAATTGCATCGGAATTAAATATAAGAGACACAATGCCAACTTAAGTACAACAAGACTGAGTCCTCTTACTGTCTATGTTTTGAGCGTTTCCTGTGTCACCAGTTTTCATTCGATGCACCTTTGCAGGTTTACTGTATCCCTTGGACCTTCACATTCACGTCGAAACACAGAAATTGCATCGGAATTAAATATAAGAGACACAATGCCAACATAAGTACCCGAAGACTGAGTGTTCTTACTGTCTATGTTTTGAGTGTTTCCTGTGTCACCATTTTTACTCTCCGAAGCACCTCTGCAGGTTTACTGTATCCCTTGGACCTTCACATTGACGATGAAACACAGAAATTGCATCGGAATTAAATATAAGAGACACAATGCCGACTTAAGTACAAGAAGGATGAGTCTTCTAACTGTCTATGCTTTAAGCGTTTCCTCTGTCGCCAGTTTTACATTCCGATGCACCTCTGCAGCTTTACTGTATCCCTTGGACCATCACATTGACGATGAAACACAGAAATTGCATCGCAAGTAATTATAACAGACACAATGCCGACTTAAGCAGAAGAAGGCTGAGTCCTCATACTGTCTATGTTTTGAGCGTTTCGTCTCTCACCAGTTTTACATTCCGATGCACCTCTGCAGCTTTACTGTATCCTTTGGACCTTCACATTGACGATGAAACACAGAAATGGCATCGGAAGTAAATATAACAGAATAAATGCCGACTTAAGTAGAAGAAGGCTGAGTCTTCACACTGTCTATTTTTGGAGCGTTTCGTCTGTCACCAGTTTTACATTCCGATGCACCTCTACAGCTTTACTGTATCCTTTGGACCTTCACATTGACGATGAAACACAGAAATTACATCGGAATTAAATATAAGAGACACAATGCCGACTTAAGTACAAGAAGACTGAGTCCTCTTACTGTCTATGTTTTGAGCGTTTCCTGTGTCACCAGTTTTACATTCGATGCACCTCTGCAGGTTTACTGTATCCCTTGGACCATCACATTGACCATGAAACACACAAATTGCGTCGGAATTAAATATAAGAGACACAATGCCGGCTTAAGTACCAGAAGACTGAGTGTTCTTACTGTCTATGTTTTGAGCGTTTCCTGTGTCACCATTCTTACATTCCGATGCACCTCTGCAGGTTTACTGTATCCCTTGGACCTTCACATTGACGATGAAACACAGATATTGCTTAGGAATTAAAAATAATACCGTCTATGTTTTTAGCGATTCCTGTGTCACCACTTTTACATTCCGATGCACCTCTGCTGGGTTACTGTATCCCTTGGACCTTCACGTTGACGATAAAACACAGAAATTGCATCGGAATTAAATATAAGAGACACAATGCCGACTTAAGTACAAGAAGACTGAGTTTTTTTAATGTCTATGTTTTGAGCATTTCCTGTGTCACCAGGTTTACATTCCGATGCACCTCTGCAGGTTTACTGTATCCGTTTGACCTTCACATTGACAATGAAACACAGAAATTGCTTCGGAATTAATAATAATACCGTCTATGTTTTAAGCGATTCCTGTGTCACCACTTTTACATTCCGATGCACCTCTGCTGGGTTACTGTATCCCTTGGACCTTCACCTTGTTATGAAACACAGAAATTGCATCGGAAGTAAATATAAGAGACACAATGCCGACTTAAGTACAAGAAGACTGAGTATTCTTACTGTCTATGTTTTGAGCGTTTCCTGTGTCACCAGGTTTACATTCCGATGCACCTCTGCAGGTTTACTGTATCCCTTGGACCTTCACATAGACGATGAAACACAGAAATTGCATCAGAATTAAATATAAGAGACACAATGCCGACCTAAGTTCAAGAAGGCTGAGTCTTCTTACTGTCTATGTTTTGAGCGTTTCCGGTGTAACCAGTTTTACATTCGATGAACCTCTGCGGGTTTACTGTATCCCTTGGACCTTCCGATTCACGACGAAACACAGAAATTGCATCGGAATTAAATATAAGTGACACAATGCCAACATAAGTACCCGAAGACTGAGTGTTCTTACTGTCTATGTTTTGAGTGTTTCCTGTGTCACCATTTTTACTCTCCGAAGCACCTCTGCAGGTTTACTGTATCCCTTGGACCTTCACATTGACGATGAAACACAGAAATTGCATCGGAATTAAATATAAGAGACACAATGCCGACTTCAGTACAAGAAGACAGAGTCTTCTTTCTGTCTGTGTTTTGAGCGATTCCTGTGTCACCACTTTTACATTCCGATGCACCTCTGCAAGCTTACTATATCCCTTGGACCTTCACATTACGATGAAACACAGAAATTGCATCGGAAGTATATATAACAGACACAATGCCAACTTACGTACAAGAAGGCTGAGTTTTCTTACTGTCTATGTTTTGAGCGTTTCCTCTGTCGCCAGTTTTACATTCCGATGCACGTCTGCAGATTTACTGTATTCCTTGGACCTTCACATTGACGATGAAACACAGAAATTGCATCGTAATTAAATGTAAGAGACACAATGCCGAGTTAAGTACAAGAAGACTGAGTCTTCTTACTGTCTATGATTCGAGCGATTCCTGTGTCACCACTTTTACATTCCAATGCACCTCTGCTGGTTTACTGTATCCCTTGGACCTTCACATTGACGATAAAACACAGATATTGCATCGGTAGTAAATATAACAGACACAATGCCAACTTAAATACAAGAAGGCTGACTCTTCTTACTGTCTATGTTTTGAGCGTTTTCTCTGTCACCAGTTTTACATTCCGATGCACCTCTGCAGCTTTACTGTATCCCTTGGACCTTCTCATTGACGATGAAACACCGAAATTGTATCGGAATTAGATATAGGAGACACAATGCCGGCTTAAGTACAAGAAGACTGAGTTTTTTTACTGTCTATGTTTTCTAGCGTTTCCTGTGTCACCAGGTTTACATTCCCATGCACGTCTGCAGGTTTACTGTATCCCTTGGACCTTCACATAGACGATGAAACACAGAAATTGCATCGGAATTAATTATAAGAGACACAATGCCGACATAAGTACAAGAAGACTGAGTCCTCTTACTGTCTATGTTTTGAGCGTTTCCTGTGTCACCAGCTTTACATTCGATCCACTTCTGCTGGTTTACTGTATCCCTTGGACCTTCACATTCACGCGAAACGCAGAAATTGCATCGGAAGTAAATATAAGAGACACCATGCCGACTTAAGTACAAGAAGACTGAGTCTTCTTACTGTCCATATTTGAGCGTTTCCTGTGTCGCCACTTTTACATTCCGATGCACCTCTGCTGGTTTACTGTATCCCTTGGACCTTCACATAGACGATGAATCACAGAAATTGCATCGGAATTAAATATAAGAGACACAATGCCAACTTAAGTACAACAAGACTGAGTCCTCTTACTGTCTACGTTTTGAGCGTTTCCTGTGTCACCAGTTTTCATTCGATGCACCTTTGCACGTTTACTGTATCCCTTGGACCTTCACATTCACGTCGAAACACAGAAATTGCATCGGAATTAAATATAAGAGACACAATGCCAACATAAGTACCCGAAGACTGAGTGTTCTTACTGTCTATGTTTTGAGTGTTTCCTGTGTCACCATTTTTACTCTCCGAAGCACCTCTGCAGGTTTACTGTATCCCTTGGACCTTCACATTGACGATGAAACACAGAAATTGCATCGGAATTAAATATAAGAGACACAATGCCGACTTAAGTACAAGAAGGATGAGTCTTCTAACTGTCTATGCTTTAAGCGTTTCCTCTGTCGCCAGTTTTACATTCCGATGCACCTCTGCAGCTTTACTGTATCCCTTGGACCATCACATTGACGATGAAACACAGAAATTGCATCGCAAGTAAATATAACAGACACAATGCCGACTTAAGCAGAAGAAGGCTGAGTCTTCATACTGTCTATGTTTTGAGCGTTTCGTCTCTCACCAGTTTTACATTCCGATGCACCTCTGCAGCTTTACTATATCCTTTGGACCTTCACATTGACGATGAAACACAGAAATGGCATCGGAAGTAAATATAACAGAATAAATGCCGACTTAAGTAGAAGAAGGCTGAGTCTTCACACTGTCTATGTTTGGAGCGTTTCGTCTGTCACCAGTTTTACATTCCGATGCACCTCTACAGCCTTACTGTATCCTTTGGACCTTCACATTGACCATGAAACACACAAATTGCGTCGGAATTAAATATAAGAGACACAATGCCGGCTTAAGTACCAGAAGACTGAGTGTTCTTACTGTCTAAGTTTTGAGCGTTTCCTGTGTCACCATTCTTACATTCCGATGCACCTCTGCAGGTTTACTGTATCCCTTGGACCTTCACATTGACGATGAAACACAGATATTGCTTAGGAATTAAAAATAATACCGTCTATGTTTTTAGCGATTCCTGTGTCACCACTTTTACATTCCGATGCACCTCTGCTGGGTTACTGTATCCCTTGGACCTTCACATTGTTATGAAACATAGAAATTGCATCGGAAGTAAATATAACAGACACAATGCCGACTTAAGTACAAGAAGACTGAGTATTCTTACTGTCTATGATTTGAGCGTTTCGTCTGTCACCAGTTTTAAATTCCGATGCACATCTGCAGCTTTACTGTATCCCTTGGACCTTCACGTTGACGATAAAACACAGAAATTGCATCGGAATTAAATATAAGAGACACAATGCCGACTTAAGTACAAGAAGACTGAGTTTTTTTAATGTCTATGTTTTGAGCATTTCCTGTGTCACCAGGTTTACATTCCGATGCACCTCTGCAGGTTTACTGTATCCGTTTGACCTTCACATTGACGATGAAACACAGAAATTGCTTCGGAATTAATAATAATACCGTCTATGTTTTTAGCGATTCCTGTGTCACCACTTTTACATTCCGATGCACCTCTGCTGGGTTACTGTATCCCTTGGACCTTCACACTGTTATGAAACACAGAAATTGCATCGGAAGTAAATATAAGAGACACAATGCCGACTTAAGTACAAGAAGACTGAGTATTCTTACTGTCTATGTTTTGAGCGTTTCGTCTGTCACCAGTTTTACATTCCGATGCACACCTGCAGCTTTACTGTATCCCTTGGACCTTCACATAGACGATGAAACACAGAAATTGCATCAGAATTAAATATAAGAGACACAATGCCGACTTAAGTTCAAGAAGGCTGAGTCTTCTTACTGTCTATGTTTTGAGCGTTTCCGGTGTAACCAGTTTTACATTCGATGAACCTCTGCAGGTTTACTGTATCCCTTGGACCTTCCGATTCACGACGAAACACAGAAATTGCATCGGAATTAAATATAAGAGACACAATGCCGACTTAAGTACCAGAAGACTGAATGTTCTTATTGTATATGTTTTGAGGGTTTCCTGTGTCACCAGTTTCACATTCCGATGCACCTCTGCAAGTTTACTATATCCCTTGGACCTTCACATTACGATGAAACACAGAAATTGCATCGGAAGTATATATAACAGACACAATGCCAACTTACGTACAAGACGGCTGAGTTTTCTTACTGTCTATGTTTTGAGCGTTTCCTCTGTCGCCAGTTTTACATTCCGATGCACGTCTGCAGATTTACTGTATTCCTTGGACCTTCACATTGACGATGAAACACAGAAATTGCATCGGAATTAAATGTAAGAGACACAATGCCGAGTTAAGTACAAAAAGACTGAGCCCTCTTACTGTCTATGATTTGAGCGATTCCTGTGTCACCACTTTTATATTCCTATGCACCTCTGCTGGTTTACTGTATCCCTTGGACGTTCACATTGACGATAAAACACAGATATTGCATCGGTAGTAAATATAACAGACACAATGCCGACTTAAATACAAGAAGGCTGACTCTTCTTACTGTCTATGTTTTGAGCGTTTTCTCTGTCACCAGTTTTACATTCCGATGCACCTCTGCAGCTTTACTGTATCCCTTGGACCTTCTCATTGACGATGAAACACAGAAATTGCATCGGAATTAGATATAGGAGACACAATGCCGGCTTAAGTACAAGAAGACTGAGTTTTTTTACTGTCTATGTTTTCTAGCGTTTCCTGTGTCACCAGGTTTACATTCCGATGCACGTCTGCAGGTTTACTGTATCCCTTGGACCTTCACATAGACAATGAAACACAGAAATTGCATCGGAATTAATTATAAGAGACACAATGCCGACTTAAGTACAAGAAGACTGAGTCCTCTTACTGTCTATGTTTTAAGCGTTTCCTGTGTCACCAGTTTTACATTCGATGCACCACTGCTGGTTTACTGTATCCCTTGGACCTTCACATTCACGCGAAACACAGAAATTGCATCGGAAGTAAATATAAGAGACACAATGCCGACTTAAGTACAAGAAGACTGAGTCTTCTTACTGTCCATATTTGAGCGTTTCCTGCGTCGCCACTTTTACATTCCGATGCACCTCTGCTGGTTTACTGTATCCCTTGGACCTTCACATAGACGATGAATCACAGAAATTGCATCGGAATTAAATATAAGAGACACAATGCCAACTTAAGTACAACAAGACTGAGTCCTCTTACTGTCTATGTTTTGAGCGTTTCCTGTGTCACCAGTTTTCATTCGATGCACCTTTGCAGGTTTACTGTATCCCTTGGACCTTCACAATCACGTCGAAACACAGAAATTGCATCGGAATTAAATATAAGAGACACAATGCCGACATAAGTACAAGAAGGATGAGTCTTCTAACTGTCTATGCTTTGAGCGTTTCCTCTGTCGCCAGTTTTACATTCCGATGCACCTCTGCAGCTTTACTGTATCCCTTGGACCTTCACATTGACGATGAAACACAGAAATTGCATCACAAGTAAATATAACAGACACAATGCCGACTTAAGCAGAAGAAGGCTGAGTCTTCATACAGTCTATGTATTGAGCGTTTCGTCTCTCACCAGTTTTACATTCCGATGCACCTCTGCAGCTTTACAGTATCCTTTGGACACTCACATTGACGATGAAACACAGAAATGGCATCGGAAGTAAATATAACAGAATCAATGCCGACTTAAGTAGAAGAAGGCTGAGTCTTCACACTGTCTACGTCTGGAGCGTTTCGTCTGTCACCAGTTTTACATTCCGATGCACCTCTGCAGCTTTACTGTATCCTTTGGACCTTCACATTGACGATGAAACACAGAAATTACATCGGAAATTAATATAAGAGACACAATGCCGACTTAAGTACAAGAAGACTGAGTCCTCTTACTGTCTATGTTTTGAGCGTTTCCTGTGTCACCAGTTTTACATTCGATGCACCTCTGCAGGTTTACTGTATCCCTTGGACCTTCACATTGACGATGAAACACACAAATTGCGTCTCAATTAAATATAAGAGACACAATGCCGGCTTAAGTACCAGAAGACTGAGTGTTCTTACTGTCTATGTTTTGAGCGTTTCCTGTGTCACCATTCTTACATTCCGATGCACCTCTGCAGGTTTACTGTATCCCTTGGACCTTCACATTGACGATGAAACACAGAAATTGCTTAGGAATTAAAAATAATACCGTCTATGTTTTTAGCGATTCCTGTGTCACCACATTTACATTCCGATGCACCTGCGCTGGGTTACTGTATCCCTTGGACCTTCACATTGTTATGAAACATAGAAATTGCATCGGAAGTAAATATAACAGACACAATGCCGACTTAAGTACCAGAAGACTGAGTGTTCTTACTGTCTATGTTTTGAGCGTTTCCTGTGTCATCATTTTTACATTCCGAAGCACCTCTGCAGGTTTACTGTATCCGTTTGACCTTCACATTGACGATGAAACACAGAAATTGCTTCGGAATTAATAATAATACCGTCTATGTTTTTAGCGATTCCTGTGTCACCACTTTTACATTCCGATGCACCTCTGCTGGGTTACTGTATCCCTTGGACCTTCACATTGTTATGAAACACAGAAATTGCATCGGAAGTAAATATAAGAGACACAATGCCGACTTAAGTACAAGAAGACTGAGTATTCTTACTGTCTATGCTTTGAGCGTTTCGTCTGTCACCAGTTTTACATTCCGATGCACATCTGCAGCTTTACTGTATCCCTTGGACCGTCACGTTGACGATGAAACACAGAAATTGCATCGGAATTAAATATAAGAGACACAATGCCGACTTAAATACAAGAAGACTGAGTTTCTTAAATGTCTATGCTTTGAGCGTTTATTGTGTCACCAGGTTTACATTCCGATGCACCTCTGCAGGTTTACTGTATCCCTTGGACCTTCACATAGACGATGAAACACAGAAATTGCATCAGAATTAAATATAAGAGACACAATGCCGACTTAAGTTCAAGAAGGCTGAGTCTTCTTACTGTCTATGTTTTGTGCGTTTCCGGTGTAACCAGTTTTACATTCGATGAACCTCTGCAGGTTTACTGTATCCCTTGGACCTTTAGATTCACGACGAAACACAGAAATTGCATCGGAATTAAATATAAGAGACACAATGCCGACTTAAGTACCAGAAGACTGAGTGTTCTTATTGTATATGTTTTGAGCGTTTCCTGTGTCACCAGTTTCACATTCCGATGCACCTCTGCAGGTTTACTGTATCCCTTGCACCTTCACATTCACGATGAAACACGGAATTTGCTACCGAATTAAATATAAGAGGCACAATGGCTATTTGAGTACATGAAGAATGAGTCTTCTTACTGTCTATATTTTCAGCGTATCCTGTGTCACCAGTTTTACATTCCGATGCACATCTGCAGGTTTACTGTATCCCTTGGACCTTCACATAGACGATGAAACACTGAAATTGCATCGGAATGAAATATAAGAGACACAATGCCGACTTAAGTACAAGAAGACTGAGTCTTCTTACTGTCTATGTTTTGAGCGTTTCCTTTGTCACCAGTTTTACATTCCGATGCACATCTGCAGCTTTACTGTATCCCTTGGACCTTCACATTGACGATGAAACACAGAAATTGCATAGTAATTAAATGTAGGCGACACACTGCCGACTTAAGTACAAGAAGACTGAGTCTGCTAACTGTCCATGTTTGAGCGTTTCCTGTGTCACCACTTTTACATTCCGATGCAGCTCTGCTGGTTTACTGTATGCCTTGGACCTTCACGTTGACGATGAAACACAGAAATTGCATCGCAAGTAAATATAACAGACACAATGCCGACTTAAGTACAAGAAGACTGAGTATTCTTACTGTCTATGTTTTGAGCGTTTCCTCTGTCTCCCGTTTAACATTCCGATACACGTCTGCAGGTTTACTGTATTCCCTGGACCTTCACATTGACGATGAAACACAGAAATTGCATCGGAATTAAATATAAGAGACACAATGCCGACTTAAGTACAAGAAGACTGAGTTTTTTTACTGTGTATGTGTTGAGCGTTTCGTCTGTCACCAGTTTTACATTCCGATGCACATCTGCATCTTTACTGTATCCCTTGGACATTCACATTGACGATGAAACACAGAAATTGCATCGGAATTAAATATAAGAGACACAATGCCGACTTAAGTACAAGAAGACTGAGTTTTTTTACTATGTTTTGAGCGTTTCCTGTGTCACCAGGTTTACATTCCGATGCACCTCTGCAGGTTTACTGTATCCCTTGGACCCTCACATAGACGATGAAACACAGATATTGCATCGGAATTAAGTATAAGAGACACAATGCCGACTTAAGTACAAGAAGACTGAGTCTTCTTACTGTCTATGTTTTGAGCGTTTCCTTTGTCACCAGTGTTACATTCCATGCACCACTGCCGGTTCACTCTATCCCTTGGACCTTCACATTCACGACGAAACACAGAAATTGCATCGGAATTAAATATAAGAGACACAATGCCGACTTAAGTACCAGAAGACTGAGTGTTCTTACTGTCTATGTTTAGAGCGTTTCCTGTGTCACCATTTTTACATTCCGATGAACGTCTGCAGGCTTACTGTATACCTTGGACCTTCACATTGACGATGAAACACAGAAATTGCATCGGAATTAAATATAAGAGACACAATGCCGACTTAAGTACAAGAAGGCTGTGTCTTCTTACTGTCTATGTTTTGAGCGTTTCCTCTGTCGCCAGTTTTACATTCCGATGCACCTCTGCAGGTTAACTGTATCCCTAGGACCTTCACATTGACGATGAAACACAGAAATTGCATCGGAATTAAATATATGAGACACAATGCCGACTTAAGTACAAGAAGACAGAGTCTTCTTTCTGTCTATGATTTGAGCGATTCCTGTGTCACCACTTTTACATTCCGATTCACCTCTGCTGGTTTACTGTATCCCTTTGACCTTCACATTGACGATAAAACACAGATATTGCATCGGAAGTAAATATAACAGACACAATGCCGACTTAAATACAAGAAGGCTGACTCTTCTTACTGTCTATGTTTTGAGCGTTTTCTCTGTCACCATTTTTACATTCCGATGCACCTCTGCAGCTTTACTGTATCCCTTGGACCTTCACATTGACGAGGAAATACAGAAATTGCATCGGAATTAAATATAAGAGATACAATGCCGACTTCAGTACAAGAAGGCTGAGTCTTCTTACTGTCTATATTTTGAGCGTTTCCTCAGTCGCCAGTTGTACATTCCGATGCACCTCTGTTGGTTTACTGTATCCCTTGGACCGTCACATTCACGTCGAAACACAGAAATTGCATCGGAATTAAATATAAGAGACACAATGCCGACTTAAGTACAAGAAGACTGAGTATTCTTACTGTCTATGTTTTGAGCGTTTCGTCTGTCACCAGTTTTACATTCCGATGCACATCTGCATCTTTACTGTATCCCTTGGGCCTTCACATTGACGATGAAACACAGAAATTGCATCGGAATTAAATATAAGAGACACATTGCCGACTTAAGTACAAGAAGACTGAGTTTTTTTACTATGTTTTGAGCGTTTCCTATGTCACCAGGTTTACATTCCGATGCACCTCTGCAGGTTTACTGTATCCCTTGGAACCTCACATAGACGATGAAACACAGATATTGCATCGGAATTAAGTATAAGAGACACAATGTCGACTTAAGTACAAGAAGACTGAGTCTTTTTACTGTCTATGTTTTGAGCGTTTCCTTTGTCACCAGTTTTACATTCGATGCACCTCTGCAGGTTCACTGTATCCCTTGGACTTTCACATTCACGACGAAACACAGAAATTGCATCGGAATTAAATATAAGAGACACAATGCCGACTTAAGTACCAGAAGACTGAGTATTCTTACTGTCTATGTTTAGAGCGTTTCCTGTGTCACCATTTTTACATTCCGATGAACGTCTGCAGGTTTACTGTATACCTTGGACCTTCACATTGACGATGAAACACAGAAATTGCATCGGAATTAAATATAAGAGACACAATGCCGACTTAAGTACAAGAAGGCTGAGTCTTCTTACTGTCTATGTTTTGAGCGTTTCCTGTGTAATCAGTTTTACATTCGATGAACCTCTGCAGGTTTACTGTATCCCTTGGACCTTCAGATTCACGACGAAACACAGAAATTGCATCGGAATTAAATATAAGAGACACAATGCCGACTTAAGTACAAGAAGACTGAGTCTTCTTACTGTCTATGTTTTGAGCGTTTCCTTTGTCACCAGTTTTACATTCCGATGCACATCTGCAGCTTTACTGTATCCCTTGGACCTTCACATTGACAATGAAACACAGAAATTGCATAGTAATTAAATGTAGGCGACACACTGCCGACTTAAGTACAAGAAGACTGAGTCTGCTAACTGTCCATGTTTCAGCGTTTCCTGTGTCACCACTCTTACATTCCGATGCACCTCTGCTGGTTTACTGTATCCCTTGGGCCTTCACATTGACGATGAAACAC
Organism: Schistocerca nitens; assembly: GCF_023898315.1. Taxonomy (NCBI): domain Eukaryota; kingdom Metazoa; phylum Arthropoda; class Insecta; order Orthoptera; family Acrididae; genus Schistocerca; species Schistocerca nitens. Next base: position 13,092,772 of record NC_064621.1, on the reverse strand, counting down.
AGAAATTGCATCGCAAGTAAATATAACAGACACAATGCCGACTTACGTACAAGAAGACTGAGTATTCTTACTATCTATGTTTTGAGCGTTTCGTCTGTCACCAGTTTTACATTCCGATGCACATCTGCAGTTTTACTGTATCCCTTGGACCTTCACATTGTTGATGAAACACAGAAATTGCATCGGAATTAAATATAAGAGACACAATGCCGACTTAAGTACAAGAAGGCTGAGTCTTCTCACTGTCTATGTTTTGAACGTTTCCTCTGTCTCCCATTTAACATTCCGATACACGTCTGCAGGTTTACTGTATTCCTTGGACCTTCACATTGACGATGAAACACAGAAATTGCATCGGAATTAAATATAAGAGACACAATGCCGACTTAAGTACAAGAAGACTGAGTATTCTTACTGTCTATGTTTTGAGCGTTTCGTCTGTCACCAGTTTTACATTCCGATGCACATCTGCATCTTTACTGTATCCCTTGGATCTTCACAATGACGATGAAACACAGAAATTGCATCGGAATTAAATATAAGAGACACAATGCCGACTTAAGTACAAGAAGACTGAGTTTTTTTACTATGTTTTGAGCGTTTAATGTGTCACCCGGTTTACATTCCGATGCACCTCTGCAGGTTTACTGTATCCCTTGGACCCTCACATAGACGATGAAACACAGACATTGCATCAGAATTAAGTATAAGGGACACAATGCCGACTTAAGTACAAGAAGACTGAGTCTTCTTACTGTCTATGTTTTGATCGTTTCCTTTGTCACCAGTTTTACATTCGATGCACCTCTGCAGGTTCACTGTATCCCTTGGACCTTCACATTCACGACGAAACACAGAAATTGCATAGGAATTAAATATAAGAGACACAATGCCGACTTAAGTACCAGAAGACTAAGTGTTCTTACTGTCTATGTTTAGAGCGTTTCCTGTGTTACCATTTTTACATTCCGATGAACGTCTGCAGGTTTACTGTATACCTTGGACCTTCACATTGACGATGAAACACAAAAATTGCATCGTAATTAAGTATAAGAGACACAATGCCGACTTAAGTACAAGAAGGCTGAGTCTTCTTACTGTCTATGTTTTGAGCGTTTCCTCTGTCGCCAGTTTTACATTCCGATGCACCTCTGCAGGTTAACTGTATCCCTTGGACCTTCACATTGACGATGAAACACAGAAATTGCATCGGAATTAAATATTTGAGACACAATGCCGACTTTAGTACAAGAAGACAGAGTCTTCTTTCTGTCTATGCTTTGAGCGATTACTGTGTCACCACTTTTGCATTCCGATTCACCTCTGCAGGTTTACTGTATCCCTTTGACCTTCACATTGACGATAAAACACAGATATTGCATCGGTAGTAAATATAACAGACACAATGCCGACTTAAATACAAGAAGGCTGACTCTTCTTACTGTCTATGTTTTGAGCGTTTTCTCTGTCACCATATTTACATTCCGATGCACCTCTGCAGCTTTACTGTATCCCTTGGACCTTCTCATTGACGATGAAACACAGAAATTGCATCGGAATTAAATATAAGAGACACAATGCCGACTTCAGTACAAGAAGGCTGAGTCATCTTACTGTCTATGCTTTGAGCGTTTCCTCAGTCGCCAGTTTTACATTCCGATTCACCTCTGCAGGTTTACTGTATCCCTTGGAGCGTCACATTCAGGTCGAAACACAGAAATTGCATCGGAATGAAATATAAGAGACACAATGCCGACTTAAGTACCAGAAGACTGAGTGTTCTTACTGTCTATGCTTTGAGCGTTTCCTGTGTCACCATTTTTACATTCCGATGCACCTCTGCAGGTTTACTGTATCCCTTGGACCTTCAGATACACGACGAAAAACATAAATTGCATCGGAATTAAATATAAGAGACACAATGCCGACATAAGTACCAGAAGACTGAGTGTTCTTACTGTATATGTTTTGAGCGTTTCCTGTGTCACCAGTTTCACATTCCGATGCACCTCTGCAGGTCTGCAGGTTTACTGTATCCCTTGCACCTGCACATTCACGATGAAACACAGTTATTGCATCGGGATTAAATATAAGAGACACAATGCCGACTTAAATACAAGAAGACTGAGTCTTCTTACTGTCTATGTTTTGAGCGATTCCTTTGTCACCAGTTTTACATTCCGATGCACATCTGCAGCTTTACTGTATCCCTTGGACCTTCACATTGACGATGAAACCCAGAAATTGCATCGGAATTAAATACAAGAGACACAATGCCGACTAAAGTATAAGAAGACTGAGTTTTCTTACTATGTTTTGAGCGTTTCCTTTGTCACCAGGTTTAAATTCCGATGCACCTCTGCAGGTTTACTGTATCCCTTGGACCTTCACATAGGCGATGAAACACAGAAATTGCATCGGAATTAAATATAAGAGACACAATGCCGACTTAAGTACAAGAAGACTGCGTCTTCTTACTGTCTATGTTTTGAGCGTTTCCTTTGTCACCAGTTTTAGATTCGATGCACCTCTGCAGGTTCACTGAATCCCTTGGACCGTCACATTCACGACGAAACACAGAAATTGCATCGGAATTAAATATAAGAGACACAATGCCGACATAAGTACCAGGAGACTGAGTGTTCTTACTGTCTATGTTTAGAGCGTTTCTGGTGTCACCATTTTTACATTCCGATGAACCTCTGCAGGTTTACTGTATACCTTGGACCTTCACATTGACGATGAAACACAGAAATTGCATCGGAATTAAATATAAGAGACACAATGCCCACTTAAGTACAAGAAGGCTGAGTCTTCTTACTGTCTATGATTTGGGCGCTTCCTCTGTCGCCAGTTTTACATTCCGATGCACCTCTGCAGGTTAACTGTATCCCTTGGACCTTCACATTGACGAAGAAACACAGAAATTGCATCGGAATTAAATATATGAGACACATTGCCGACTTAAGTACAAGAAGACAGAGACTTCTTTCTGTCTATGTTTTGAGCGATTCCTGTGTCACCACTTTTACATTCCGATGCACCTCTGCTGGTTTACTGTATCCCTTTGACCTTCACATTGACGATAAAACACAGATATTGCATCGGTAGTAAATGTAACAGACACAATGCCGACTTAAATACAAGAAGGCTGAGTCTTCTTACTGTCTATGTTTTGAGCGTTTTCTCTGTCAACATTTTTACATTCCGATGCACCTCTGCAGCTTTACTGTACCCCTTGGACCTTCTCATTGACGATGAACCAGAGAAATTGCATCGGAATTATATATAAGAGACACAATGCAGACTTCAGTACAAGAAGGCTGAGTCTTCTTACTGTCTATGCTTTGAGCGTTTCCTGTGTCACCATTTTTACATTCCGATGCACCTCTGCAGGTTTACTGTATCGATTGGACCTTCACATTGACGATGAAACACAGAAATTGCATCGGAATTACATATATGAGACACAATGCCGACTTAAGTACAAGCAGGATGAGTCTTCTAACTGTCTATGCTTTGAGCGTTTCCTCTGTCGCCAGTTTTGTATTCCGATGCACGTCTGCAGATTTGCTGCATCCCTTGGACCTTCACATTCACGATGAAACACAGAAATTGCATCGGAATTAAGTGTAAGCGACACACTGCCGACTTAAGTACAGGAAGACTGAGTCTTCTTACTGTCCATATTTGAGCGTTTCCTGTGTCACCACTTTTACATTCCGACGCACCTCTGCTGGTTTACTGTATCCCTTGGACCTTCACATTGACGATGAAATACAGAAATTGCATCGCAAGTAAATATAACAGACACAATGCCGACATAAGTAGAAGAAGGCTTTCATACTCTCTATGCCTTGAGCGTTTCGTCTGTCACCAGTTTTACATTCCGATTCACCTCTGCAGCTTTACTGTATCCTGTGGACCTTCACATTCACGATGAAACACAGAAATTGCATTGGTAGTAAATATAACAGACACAATGCCGACTTAAGTACAAGAAGACTGAGTTTTTTTACTGTCTATGTTTTGAGCGTTTCCTGTGTCACCAGGTGTACATTCCGATGCACCTCTGCAGGTTTACTGTATCCCTTGGACCCTCACATAGGCGATGAAACACAGAAATTGCATCAGAATTAAATATAAGAGACACAATGCCGACTTAAGTACAAGAAGACTGGGTCTTCTTACTGTCTATGTTTTGAGCGCTTCCTCTGTCTCCAGTTTTACTTTTCGATGCACGTCTGCAGGTTTACTGTATCCTTGGACCTTCACACTGACGATGAAGCACAGATATTGCATCGGAATTAAATATAAGAGACACAATGCCGACTTAAGTACAAGAAGACTGAGTCTTCGTACTGTCTATGTTTTTAGCGATACCTGTGTCACCACTTTTACATTCCGATGCACCTCTGCTGGTTTACTGTATCCCTTGGACATTTACATTGTTATGAAACACAGACATTGCATCGGAAGTAAATATAACAGACACAATGCCGACTTAAGTAGAAGAAGGCTGAGTCTTCATACCGTCTATGTTTTGAGCGTATCGTCTGATACCAGTTTTACATTCCGATGCACCTCTGCAGCTTTACTGTATCCTTTGGACCTTCACATTGACGATGAAACACAGAAATTGCATCGGAATTAAATATAAGAGACACAATGCCGACTTAAGTACAAGATGACTGAGTTTTTTTACTGTCTATGATTTGAGCGTTTCCTTTGTCACCAGGTTAACATTCCGATGCACCTCTGCAGGTTTACTGTATCCCTTGGACCTTCACATAGACGATGAATCACAGAAATTGCATCGGAATTAAATATAAGAGACACAATGCCGACTTAAGTACTAGAAGACTGAGTCCTCTTACTGTCTATATTTGAGCGTTTCCTGTGTCACCAGTTTTACATTCGATGCACCTCTGCAGGTTTACTGTATCCCTTGGACCTTCACATTGACGATGAAACACACAAATTGCATCGGAATTAAATATAAGAGACACAATGCCGACTTAAGTACCAGAAGACTGAGTGTTCTTACTGTCTATGTTTTGAGCGTTTCCTGTGTCACCATTTTTACATTCCGATGCACCTCTGCAGTTTTACTGTATCCCTTGCACCTTCCCATTGACGATGAAACACATAAATTGCATCGCAAGTAAATATAACAGACACAATGCCGACTTAAGTACAAGAAGACTGAGTGTTCTTTCTGTCTATGTTTTGAGCGCTTCCTCTGTCTCCAGTTTTACTTTTCGATGCACGTCTGCAGGTTTACTGTATCCTTGGACCTTCACACTGACGATGAAGCACAGATATTGCATCGGAATTAAATATAAGAGACACAATGCCGACTTAAGTACAAGAAGACTGAGTCTTCGTACTGTCTATGTTTTTAGCGATACCTGTGTCACCACTTTTACATTCCGATGCACCTCTGCTGGTTTACTGTATCCCTTGGACATTTACATTGTTATGAAACACAGACATTGCATCGGAAGTAAATATAACAGACACAATGCCGACTTAAGTAGAAGAAGGCTGAGTCTTCATACCGTCTATGTTTTGAGCGTATCGTCTGATACCAGTTTTACATTCCGATGCACCTCTGCAGCTTTACTGTATCCTTTGGACCTTCACATTGACGATGTAACACGGAATTTGCAACCGAATTAAATATAGGAGGCACAATGGCTATTTAAGTACATGAAGAATGAGTCTTCTTACTGTCTATATTTTCAGCGTTTCCTGTGTCACCAGGTTTACATTCCGATGCACCTCTGCAGGTTTACTGTATCCCTTGGACCTTCACATAGGCGATGAAACACAGAAATTGCATCAGAATTAAATATAAGAGACACAATGCCGACTTAAGTACAAGAAGGCTGAGTCTTCTTACTGTCTATGCTTTGACCGCTTCCTCTGTCTCCACTTTTACTTTTCGATGCACGTCTGCAGGTTTACTGTATCCTCGGACCTTCACACTGACGATGAAGCACAGATATTGCATCGGAATTAAATATAAGAGACACAATGCCGACTTAAGTACAAGAAGACTGAGTCTTCGTACTGTCTATGTTTTTAGCGATACCTGTGTCACCACTTTTACATTCCGATGCACCTCTGCTGGTTTACTGTATCCCTTGGACATTTACATTGTTATGAAACACAGACATTGCAACGGAAGTAAATATAACAGACACAATGCCGACTTAAGTAGAAGAAGGCTGAGTCTTCATACCGTCTATGTTTTGAGCGTATCGTCTGATACCAGTTTTACATTCCGATGCACCTCTGCAGCTTTACTGTATCCTTTGGACCTTCACATTGACGATGTAACACGGAATTTGCAACCGAATTAAATATAAGAGGCACAATGGCTATTTAAGTACATGAAGAATGAGTCTTCTTACTGTCTATATTTTCAGCGTTTCCTGTGTCACCAGTTTTACATTCCGATCCACCTCTGCAGCTTTACTGTATCCTTTGGACCTTCACATTGACGATGAAACACAGAAATTGCATCGGAATTAAATATAAGAGACACGATGCCGACTTAAGTACAAGAAGACTGAGTTTCTTTCATGTCTATTTTTTGAGCGTTTCCTGTGTCACCAGGTTTATATTCCGATGCACCTCTGCAGGTTTACTGTATCCCTTGGACCTTCACATAGACGATGAAACACAGAAATTGCATCAGAATTAAATATAAGAGACACAATGCCGACTTAGGTTCAAGAAGGCAGAGTCTTCTTACTGTCTATGTTTTGAGCGTTTCCGGTGTCACAAGTTTTACATTCGATGCACCTCTGCAGGTTTACTGTATCCCTTGGACCTTCACATTCACGACGAAACACAGAAATTGCATCGGAATTAAATATAAGAGACACAATGCCGACTTAAGTACCAGAAGACTGAGTGTTCTTACTGTCTATGTTTTGAGCATTTCCTGTGTCATCAGTTTCACATTCCGATGCACCTCTGCAGGTCTACTGTATCCCTTGCACCTTCACATTGACGATGAAACACGGAATTTGCAACCGAATTAAATATAAGACGCACAATGGCTATTTAAGTACATGAAGAATGAGTCTTCTTACTGTCTATATTTTCAGCGTTTCCTGTGTCACCAGGTTTACATTCCGATGCACCTCTGCAGGTTTACTGTATCCTTTGGACCTTCACATAGGCGATGAAACACAGAAATTGCATCAGAATTAAATATAAGAGACACAATGCCGACTTAAGTACAAGAAGGCTGAGTCTTCTTACTGTCTATGTTTTGAGCGCTTCCTCTGTCTCCAGTTTTACTTTTCGATGCACGTCTGCAGGTTTACTGTATCCCTTCGGCATTTACATTGTTATGAAACACAGACATTGCATCGGAAGTAAATATAACAGAGACAATGCCGACTTAAGTAGAAGAAGGCTGAGTCTTCATACTGTCTATGTTTCGAGCGTATCGTCTGATACCAGTTTTACATTCCGATGCACCTCTGCAGCCTTACTGTATCCTTTGGACCTTCACATTGACGATGAAACACAGAAATTGCATCGGAATTAAATATAAGAGACACGATGCCGACTTAAGTACAAGAAGACTGAGTTTCTTTCATGTCTATTTTTTGAGCGTTTCCTGTGTCACCAGGTTTACATTCCGATGCACCTCTGCAGGTTTACTGTATCCCTTGGACCTTCACATAGACGATGAAACACAGAAATTGCATCGGAATTAAATATAAGAGACACAATGCCGACTAAAGTACCAGAAGACTGAGTGTTCTTACTGTCTATGCTTTGAGCGTTTCCTGTGTCACCATTTTTACATTCCGATGCACCTCTGCAGGTTTACTGTATCCCTTGGACCTTCACATTGTTATGAAACACAGAAATTGCATCGGAAGTAAATATAACAGACACAATGCCGACTTAAGTAAAAGAATACTGAGTATTCTTACTGTCTATGTTTTGAGCGTTTCGTCTGTCACCAGTTTTACATTCCGATGCACATCTGCAGCTTTACTGTATCCCTTGGACCTTCACATTCACGACGAAACACAGAAATTGCATCGGAATTAAATATAAGAGACACAATGCCGACTTAGGTTCAAGAAGGCTGAGTCTTCTTACTGTCTATGTTTTGAGCGTTTCCGGTGTCACAAGTTTTACATTCGATGCACCTCTGCAGGTTTACTGTATCCCTTGGACCTTCACATTCACGACGAAACACAGAAATTGCATCGGAATTAAATATAACAGACACAATGCCGACTTAAGTAAGAGAAGACTGAGTGTCCTTACTGTCTATGTTTTGAGCATTTCCTGTGTCACCAGTTTCACATTCCGATGCACCTCTGCAGGAAATGTAAGTGGCACAATGGCTATTTAAGTACATGAAGAATGAGTCTTCTTACTGTCTATATTTTCAGCGTTTCCTGTGTCACCAGGTTTACATTCCGATGCACCTCTGCAGGTTTACTGTATCCCTTGGACCTTCACATTCACGATGAAACACAGAAATTGCATCGGAATTTAATATAAGAGACACAATGCCGACTTAAGTACAAGAAGGCTGAGTCTTCTTACTGTCTATGTTTTGAGCGTTTCCTCTGTCTCCCGTTTTACATTCCGATACACGTCTGCAGGTTTACTGTATTCCTTGGACCTTCACATTGACGATAAAACACAGAAATTGGATCGGAATGAAATATAGGAGACACAATGCCGACTTAAGTACAAGAAGACTGAGTCTTCTTACTGTCTATGTTTTTAGCGATTCCTGTGTCACCACTTTTACATTCCGATGCACCTCTGCTGGGTTACTGTATCCCTTGGACATTCATGTTGTTATGAAACACAGAAATTGCATAGGAAGTAAATATAACAGCCACAATGCCGACTTAAGTACAAGAAGACTGAGTATTCTTGCTGTCTATGTTTGAGCGTTTCGTCTGTCACCAGTTTTACATTCCGACGCACATCTGCAGCCTTACTGTATCCCTTGGACCTTCACGTTGACGATGAAACACAGAAATTGCATCGGAATTAAATATAAGAGATACAATGCCGACTTAAGTACAAGAAGACTGAGTTTCTTTAATGTCTATGTTTTGAGCGTTTCCTGTGTCACCAGGTTTACATTCCGATGCACCTCTGCAGGTTTACTGTATCCCTTTGACATTCACGTAGACGATGAAAAACAGAAATTGCATCAGAATTAAATATAAGAGACACAATGCCGACTTAAGTTCAAGAAGGCTGAGTCTTCTTACTGTCTATGTTTTGAGCGTTTCCGGTGTCACCAGTTTTACATTCGATGCACCTCTGCAGGTTTACTGTATCCCTTGGACCTTCACATTCACGACGAAACACAGAAATTGCATCGGCATTAAATATAAGAGACACAATGCCGACTTAAGTACCAGAAGACTAAGTGTTCTTACTGTCTATGGGTTGTGCGTTTCCTGTGTCACCATTTTCACATTCCGATGCACCTCTGCAGGTTTACTGTATCCCTTGCACCTTCACATTGACGATGAAACACGGAATTTGCAAACGAATTAAATATAAGAGGCACAATGGCTATTTAAGTACATGAAGAATGCGTCTTCTTACTGTCTATAGTTTCAGCGTTTCCTGTGTCACCAGTTTTACATTCCGATGCACCTCCTCAGGTTTACAGTATCCCTTGGACCTTCACATTGACGATGAAACACAGAAATTGCATAGTAATTAAATGTAGGCGACACACTGCCGACTTAAGTACAAGAAGACTGAGTCTTCTTACTGTCCATGTTTGAGCGTTTCCTGTGTCATGACTTTTACATTCCGATGCACCTCTGCTGGTTTACTATATCCCTTGGACCTTCGCATTGACGATGAAACACAGAAATTGCATCGCAAGTAAATATAACAGACACAATGCCGACTTAAGTACAAGAAGAGTGAGTCTTCTTACTGTCTATGTTTTGAGCGTCTCCTGTGTCACAAGTTTTACATTCGATGCACCTCTGCAGGTTTACTGTATCCCTTGGACCTTCACATTCACGATGAAACACAGAAATTGCATCGGAATTAAATATAAGAGACACAATGCCGACTTAAGTACAAGAAGGCTGAGTCTTCTTACTGTCTATGTTTTGAGCGTTTCCTCTGTCTCCCGTTTTACATTCCGATACATGTCTGCAGGTTTACTGTATTCCTTGGACGTTCACATTGACGATGAAACACAGAAATAGGATCGGAATGAAATATAGGAGACACAATGCCGACTTAAGTACAAGAAGACTGAGTCTTCTTACTGTCCAACTTTGAGCGTTTCCTGTGTCACCACTTTTACATTCCGATGCACCTCTGCTGGTTTACTGTATCCCTTAGACCTTCACATTGACGATGAAACACAGAAATTGCATCGCAAGTAAATATAACAGACACAATGCCGACTTAAGTTCAAGAAGGCTGAGTCTTCTTACTGTCTATGTTTTGAGCGTTTCCTCTGTCTCCAGTTTTACATTCCGATGCACCTCTGCAGGTTTACTGTATACCTTGGACCGTCACATTGACGATGAAACACAGAAATTGCATCGGAATTAAATATAAGAGACACAATGCCGACCTAAGTACAAGAAGGCTGAGTCTTCTTACTGTCTATGTTTTGAGCGTTTCCTGTGTCACCATTTTTACATTCCGATGCACCTCTGCAGGTTTACTGTATCCCTTGGACCTTCACATTGCCGATGAAACACAGCAATTGCATCGCAAGTAAATATAACAGACACAATGCCGACTTCAGTTCAAGAAGGCTGAGTCTTCTTACTGTCTATGTTTTGAGCGTTTCCTCTGTCTCCAGTTTTACATTCTGATGCACCTCTGCAGGTTTACTGCATACCTTGGACCTTCACATTGACGATGAAACACAGAAATTGCATCGGAATTAAATATATGAGACACAATGCCGACTTAAGTACAAGAAGGCTGAGTCTTCTTTCTCTCTATGTTTTGAGCGATATCTGTGTCACCAGTTTTACATTCCGATGCACATCTGCAGGTTTACTGTATCCCCTGGAACTTCACATTGACGTTGAAACACGGAAATTGCATCGGAATTAAATTTAAGAGGCACTCTGCCGACTTAAGTACAAGAAAACTGAGTCTTCTTGCTGTCTATACTTTGAGGGTTTCCTGTGTCACCAGTTTTACATTCCGATGCACCTCTGCAGGTTCACTGTATCCCTTGGACCTTCACATTCATGACGAATCACAGAAATTGCATCGGAATTAAATATAAGAGACACAATGCCGACTTAAGTACGAGTAGACTGAGTGTTCTTACTGTCTATGTTTAGAGCGTTTCCTGTGTCACCATTTTTACATTCCGATGCACCTCTGCAGGTTTACTGAATACCTTGGACCTTCACATTGACGATTAAACACAGAAATTGCATCGGAATTAAATAAAAGAGACACAATGCCGACTTATGTACAAGAAGGCTGAGTCTTCTAACTGTCTATGTTTTGAGCGTTTCCTCTGTCGCCAGTTTTACATCCCGACGCACCTCTGCAGGTTTACTGTATCCCTTGGACCTTCACATTGACGATGAAGCACAGATATTGCATCGGAATTAAATATAAGAGACACAATGCCGACTTAAGTACAAGAAGACTGAGTCTTCGTACTGTCTATGTTTTAAGCGATACCTGTGTCACCACTTTTACATTCCGATGCACCTCTGCTGGTTTACTGTATCCCTTGGACATTTACATTGTTATGAAACATAGACATTGCATCGGAAGTAAATATAACAGACACAATGCCGACTTAAGTAGAAGAAGGCTGAGTCTTCATACTGTCTATGTTTTGAGCGTATCGTCTGATACCAGTTTTACATTCCGATGCACCTCTGCAGCTTTACTGTATCCTTTGGACCTTCACATTGACGATGAAACTCAGAAATTGCATCGGAATTAAATATAAGAGACACAATGCCGACTTAAGTACAAGAAGACTGAGTTTTCTTACTGTATATGTTTTGAGCGTTTCATTTGTCACCAGGGTAACATTCCGATGCACCTCTGCAGGTTTACTGTATCCCTTGGAACTTCACATAGACGATGAATCACAGAAATTGCATCGGAATTAAATATAAGAGATACAATGCCGACTTAAGTACTAGAAGACTGAGTCCTCTTACTGTCTATATTTGAGCGTTTCCTGTGTCACCAGTTTTACATTCGATGCACCTCTGCAGGTTTACTGTATCCCTTGGACCTTCACATTGACGATGAAACACACAAATTGCATCGGAATTAAATATAAGAGACACAATGCCGACTTAAGTACCAGAAGACTGAGTGTTCTTACTGTCTATGTTTTGAGCGTTTCCTGTGTCACCATTTTTACATTCCGATGCACCTCTGCAGGTTTACTGTATCCCTTGGACCTTCACATTGTTATGAAACACAGAAATTGCATCGGAAGTAAATATAACAGACACAATGCCGACTTAAGTACAAGAATACTGAGTATTCTTACTGCCTATGTTTTGAGCGTTTCGTCTGTCACCTGTTTTACATTCCGATGCACATCTGCAGCTTTACTGTATCCCTTGGACCTTCACATTGACGATGAAACACAGAAATTGGATCGGAATGAAATATCGGAGACACAATGCCGACTTAAGTACAAGAAGACTGAGTCTTCTTACTGTCTATGTTTTTAGCGATTCCTGTGTCACCACTTTTACATTCCGATGCACCTCTGCTGGGTTACTGTATCCCTTGGACATTCATGTTGTATTGAAACACAGAAATTGCATAGGAAGTAAATATAACAGCCACAATGCCGACTTAAGTACAAGAAGACTGAGTATTCTTGCTGTCTATGTTTTGAACGTTTCGGCTGTCACCAGTTTTACATTCCGATGCACATCTGCAGCTTTACTGTATCCCTTGGACCTTCACGTTGACGATGAAACACAGAAATTGCATCGGAATTAAATATAAGAGACACAATGCCGACTTAAGTACAAGAAGACTGAGTTTCTTTAATGTCTATGTTTTGAGCGTTTCCTGTGTCACCAGGTTTACATTCCGATGCACCTCTGCAGGTTTACTGTATCCCTTGGACCTTCACATAGACGATGAAACACCGAAATTGCATCAGAATTAAATATAAGAGACACAATGCCGACTTAAGTTCAAGAAGGCTGAGTGTTCTTACTGTCTATGTGTTGTGTGTTTCCTGTGTCACCATTTTCACATTAGGATGCACCTCTGCTGGTTTACTGTATCCCTTGCACCTTCACATTGACGATGAAACACGGAATTTGCAAACGAATTAAATATAAGAGGCACAATGGCTATTTAAGTACATGAAGAATGAGTCTTCTTACTGTCTATAGTTTCAGCGTTTCCTGTGTCACCAGTTTTACATTCCGATGCACCTCCTCAGGTTTACAGTATCCCTTGGACCTTCACATTGACGATGAAACACAGAAATTGCATAGTAATTAAATGTAGGAGACACACTGCCGACTTAAGTACAAGAAGACTGAGTCTTCGTACTGTCCATGTTTGAGCGTTTCCTGTGTCATCACTTTTACATTCCGATGCACCTCTGCTGGTTTACTATATCCCTTGGACCTTCGCATTGACGATGAAACACAGAAATTGCATCGCAAGTAAATATAACAGACACAATGCCGACTTAAGTACAAGAAGACTGAGTCTTCTTACTGTCCAACTTTGAGCGTTTCCTGTGTCACCACTTTTACATTCCGATGCACCTCTGCTGGTTTACTGTATCCCTTAGACCTTCACATTGACGATGAAACACAGAAATTGCATCGCAAGTAAATATAACAGACACAATGCCGACTTAAGTTCAAGAAGGCTGAGTCTTCTTACTGTCTATGTTTTGAGCGTTTCCTCTGTCTCCAGTTTTACATTCCGATGCACCTCTGCAGGTTTACTGTATACCTTGGTCCGTCACATTGACGATGAAACACAGAAATTGCATCGGAATTAAATATATGAGACACAATGCCGACTTAAGTACAAGAAGGCTGAGTCTTCTTTCTCTCTATGTTTTGAGCGATTTCTGTGTCACCAGGTTTACATTCCGATGCACATCTGCAGGTTTACTGTATCCCCTGGAACTTCACATTGACGTTGAAACACGGAAATTGCATCGGAATTAAATTTAAGAGGCACTCTGCCGACTTAAGTACAAGAAAACTGAGTCTTCTTGCTGTCTATACTTTGAGGGTTTCCTGTGTCACCAGTTTTACATTCCGATGCACCTCTGCAGGTTCACTGTATCCCTTGGACCTTCACATTCATGACGAATCACAGAAATTACATCGGAATTAAATATAAGAGACACAATGCCGACTTAAGTACGAGAAGACTGAGTGTTCTTACTGTCTATGTTTAGAGCGTTTCCTGTGTCACCATTTTTACATTCCGATGCACCTCTGCAGGTTTACTGAATACCTTGGACCTTCACATTGACGATTAAACACAGAAATTGCATCGCAATTAAATATAAGAGACACAATGCCGACTTATGTACAAGAAGGCTGAGTCTTCTAACTGACTATGTTTTGAGCGTTTCTTCTGTCGCCAGTTTTACATCCCGACGCACCTCTGCAGGTTTACTGTATCCCTTGGACCTTCACATTGACGATGAAACACAGAAATTGCATCGGAATTAAATATATGTGACGCAATACCGACATAAGTACAATAAGACAGAGTCTTCTTTTTGTCTATGTTTTGAGCGTTTTCTGTGTCACCAGTTTTACATTGCGATGCACATCTGCAGGTTTACTGTATCCCTTGGAACTTCACATTGACGTTGAAACACGGAAATTGCATCGGAATTAAATTTAAGAGACACACTGCCGACTTAAGTACAAGAAGACTGGGTCTTCTTGCTGTCTATGCTTTGAGCGTTTCCTGTGTCACCAGTTTTACATTCCGATGCACCTCTGCTGGTTTACTGTGTCCCTTGGAACTTCACATTGACGATGAAACAAAGAAATTGCATCGCAAGTAAATATAACAGTCACAATGCCGACTTAAGTACAAGAAGGCTGAGTCTTCTTACTGTCAATGTTTTGATCGTTCCACTGTCTCCAGTTTTACATTCCGATGCACGTCTGCAGGTTTACTGTAATCCTTGGACCTTCACATTGACGATGAAACACAGAAATTGCATCGGAATTAAATATAAGAGATACAATGCCGGCTTAAGTACAAGAAGACTGAGTTTTTTTTACTGTCTATGTTTTCTAGCGTTTCCTGTGTCACCAGGTTTACATTCCGATGCACCTCTACAGGTTTACTGTACCCCTTGGACCTTCACATAGACGATGAAACACAGAAATTGCATCGGAATTAATATAAGAGACAGAATGCCGACTTAAGTAAAAGAAGACTGAGTCCTCTTACTGTCTATGTTATGATCGTTTCCTGTGTCACCAGTTTTACATTCGATGCACCACTGCAGGTTTACTGTATCCCTTGGAACTTCACATTGACGTTGAAACACGGACATTGGATCGGAATTAAATTTAAGAGACACACTGCCGACTTAAGTACAAGAAGACTGAGTCTTCTTGCTGTCTATGCTTTGAGCGTTTCCTGTGTCACCAGTTATACATTCCGATGCACCTCTGCCGGTTTACTGTATCCCTTGCAACTTCACATTGACGATGAAACACAGAAATTGCATCGGAATTAAATATGAGAGACACAATGCCGACTAAAGTACCAGAAGACTGAGTGTTCTTACTGTCTATGTTTTTAGCGTTTCCTGTGTCACCATTTTTACATTCCGATGCACCTCTGCAGGGTTACTGTATCCCTTGGACCTTCACATTGACGATGAAACACAGAAATTGCATCGGAATTAAATATAAGAAACACAATGCCGAGTTTAGTACAAGCAGGCTGAGTCTTCTAACTGTCTATGCTTTGAGCGTTTCCTCTGTCGCCAGTTTTACATTCCGATGCACCTCTGCAGGTTTGTCGTATCCCTTGCAGCTTCACATTCACGATGAAACACAGAAATTGCATCAGAATTAAATGTAAGCGACACACTGCCGACTTAAGTACAAGAAGACTGAGTCTTCTTACCGTCCATGTTTGAGCGTTTCCTGTGTCACCAATTTTACATTCCGATGCACCTCTGCTGGTTTACTGTATCCCTTGGACCTTCCCATTGACGATGAAACACAGAAATTGCATCGCAAGTAAATATAACAGACACAATGCCGACTTAAGTTCAAGAAGGCTGAGTCTTCTTACTGTCTATGTTTTGAGCGTTTCCTCTGTCTCCAGTTTTACATTCCGATGCTCCTCTGCAGGTTTACTGTATACCTTGGACCGTCACATTGACGATGAAACACAGAAATTGCATCGGAATTAAATATAAGAGACACAATGCCGACTTAAGTACAAGAAGGCTGAGTCTTCTTACTGTCTATGTTTTGAGCGTTTCCTGTGTCACCATTTTTACATTCCGATGCACCTCTGCAGGTTTACTGTATCCCTTGGACCTTCACATTGCCGATGAAACACAGCAATTGCATCGCAAGTAAATATACCAGACACAATGCCGACTTAAGTTCAAGAAGGCTGAGTCTTCTTACTGTCTATGTTTTGAGCGTTTCCTCTGTCTCCAGTTTTACATTCCGATGCACCTCTGCAGGTTTACTGTATACCTTGGACCTTCACATTGACGATGAAACACAGAAAGTGCATCGGAATTAAATATAAGAGACACAATGCCGACTTAAGTACAAGAAGGCTGAGTCTTCTTACTGTCTATGTTTTGAGCGTTTCCTGTGTCACCATTTTTACATTCCGATGCACCTCTGCAGGTTTACTGTATCCCTTGGACCTTCACATTGCCGATGAAACACAGAAATTGCATTGGAATTAAATATAAGAGACACAATGCCGACTTACGTACAAGAAGCCTGAGTCTTCTAACTGTCTATGCTTTGAGCGTTTCCTGTGTCACCATTTTTACATACCGATGCACCTCTGGAGGGTTACTGTATCCCTTGGACCTTGACATTGACGATGAAACACAGAAATTGCATCGGAATTAAATATAAGTGACACAATGCCGACTTAAGTACAAGAAGGCTGAGTCTTCTTACTGTCTATGTTTTGAGCGTTTCCTGTGTCACCATTTTTACATTCCGATGCACCTCTGCAGGTTTACTGTATCCCTTGGACCTTCACATTGACGATGAAACACAGAAATTGCATCGGAATTAAATATAAGAGATACAATGCCGGCTTAAGTACAAGAAGACTGAGTTTTTTTTTACTGTCTATGTTTTCTAGCGTTTCCTGTGTCACCAGGTTTACATTCCGATGCACCTCTACAGGTTTACTGTATCCCTTGGACCTTCACATAGACGATGAAACACAGAAATTGCATCGGAATTAATATAAGAGACCGACTGCCGACTTAAGTAAAAGAAGACTGAGTCCTCTTACTGTCTATGTTTTGATCGTTTCCTGTGTCACCAGTTTTACATTCGATGCACCACTGCAGGTTTACTGTATCCCTTGGACCTTCACATTGACGATGAAACACAGAAATTGCATCGCAAGGAAATATAACAGACATAATGCCGACTTAAGTACAAGAAGACTGAGTCCTCGTACTGTCTATGTTTTGATCGTTTCCTTTGTCTCCAGTTTTACATTCCGATGCACGTCTGCAGGTTTATTGTATTCCTTGGCCCTTCACATTGACGATGAAACACAGAAATTGCATCGGAATTAAATATATGACACACTGCCGACTTAAGAACAACAAGACTGAGTCTTCTTACTGTCTATGTTTTTAGCGATTCCTGTGTCACCACTTTTACATTCCGATGCACCTCTGCTGGTTTACTGTATCCCTTGGACCTTCAAATTGTTATGAAACACAGAAATTGCCTCGGAAGTAAATATAACAGTCACATTGCCGACTTAAGTGTAAGAAGCCTGAGTCTTTTTACTGTCCATGTTTTGAGCGTTTCCTGTGTCACCAGTTTTACATTCCGATGCACCTCTGCAGGTTTACTGTATCCCTTGGACCTTCACATTGACGATGAAACACAGAAATTGCATCGGAATTAAATATAAGAGATACAATGCCGGCTTAAGTACTAGAAGACTGAGGTTTTTTACTGTCTATGTTTTCTAGCGTTTCCTGTGTCACCAGGTTTACATTCCGATGCACCTCGGCAGGTTTACTGTATCCCTTGGACCTTCACATGGACGATGAAACACAGAAATTGCATTGGAATTAAATATCAGAGACACAATCCCGACTTTAGTACAAGTAGGCTGAGTCTTCTAACTGTCTATGCTTTGAGCGTTTCCTCTGTCGCCAGTTTTACATTCCGATGCACCTCTGCAGGTTTGCCGTATCCCTTGGACCTTCACATTCACGATGAAACACAGAAATTGCATCGGAATTAAATGTAAGCGACACACTGCCGACTTAAGTACAAGAAGACTGAGTCTTCTTCCCGTCCATGTTTGAGCGTTTCCTGTGTCACCACTTTTACATTCCGATGCACCTCTGCTGGTTTACTGTATCCCTTGGACCTTCACGTTGACGATGAAACACAGAAATTGCATCGCAAGTAAATATATTCAGACACAATGCCGACTTAAGTACAAGAAGTCTGAGTCTTCTTACTGTCTATGATTTGAGCGTTTCCTCTGTCTCCAGTTTTACATTCTGATGCCCCTCTGCAGGTTTACTGTATACCTTGGACCTTCACATTGACGATGAAATACAGAAATTGCATCGGAATTAAATTTAAGAGGCACTCTGCCGACTTAAGTACAAGAAGACTGAGTCTTCTTGCTGTCTATACTTTGAGCGCTTCCTGTGTCACCGGTTTTACATTCCGATGCACATCTGCAGGTTTACTGTATCCCTTGGACCTTCACATTGACGATGAAACACAGAAATTCCATCGGAACTAAATGTAAGCGACACACTGCCGACTTAAGTACAAGAAGACTGAGTCTTCTTACTGTCCATCTTTGAGCGTTTCCTGTGTCACCACTTTTACATTCCGATGCACCTCTGCAGGTTCACTGTATCCCTTGGACTTTCACATTCATGACGAATCACAGAAATTACATCGGAGTTAAATATAAGAGACACAATGCCGACTTAAGTACGAGAATACTGAGTGTTCTTACTGTCTATGTTTAGAGCGTTTCCTGTGTCACCATTTTTACATTCCGATGCACCTCTGCAGGTTTACTGAATACCTTGGACCTTCACATTGACGATTAAACACAGAAATTGCATCGGAATTAAATATAAGAGACACAATGCCGACTTATGTACAAGAAGGCTGAGTCTTCTAACTGTCTATGTTTTGAGCGTTTCCTCTGTCGCCAGTTTTACATCCCGACGCACCTCTGCAGGTTTACTGTATCCCTTGGACCTTCACATTGACGATGAAACACAGAAATTGCATCGGAATTAAATATATGTGACACAATGCCGACATAAGTACAATAAGACAGAGTCTTCTTTTTGTCTATGTTTTGAGCGTTTTCTGTGTCACCAGTTTTACATTGCGATGCACATCTGCAGGTTTACTGTATCCCTTGGAACTTCACATTGACGTTGAAACACGGAAATTGCATCGGAATTAATTTTAAGAGACACACTGCCGACTTAAGTACAAGAAGACCGGGTCTTCTTGCTGTCTATGCTTTGAGCGTTTCCTGTGTCACCAGTTTTACATTCCGATGCACCTCTGCTGGTTTACTGTGTCCCTTGGACCTTCACATTGACGATGAAACAAAGAAATTGCATCGCAAGTAAATATAACAGTTACAATGCCGACTTAAGTACAAGAAGGCTGAGTCTTCTTACTGTCAATGTTTTGATCGTTTCCACTGTCTCCAGTTTTACATT